>NC_092087.1:92272049-92572049 GCF_045679555.1 Salvelinus alpinus | reverse complement strand
CAAAACAACACAATATTAGAATGTAGCCATCAGAACAACACAATATTAGAATATAGCCATCAGAACAACACGATATTAGAATGTAGCCATCAAAACAACACAATATTAGAATGTAGCCATCAAAACAACACAATATTAGAATGTAACCATCAAAACAACACAATATTAGAATGTAGCCATCAAAACAACACAATGTTAGAATGTAGCCATAAAAACAACACAATGTTAGAATGTAGCCATCAAAACAACACAATATTAGAATGTAGCCATCAAAACAACACAATATTAGAATGTAGCCATCAAAACAACACAATATTAGAGTGTAGCCATCAAAACAACACAATATTAGAGTGTAACCTTCAAAACAACACAATATTAGAATGTAGTCTATGGAGAATGCATTCAGAATGGAGACCGATGAAAGGTAGCCATCAAAACAAGTGACACATTCGGTTCTTCAACCCGTAGTGATGTTGGAAGATTAGTGTATGGTGGAAATAGTAGAACACAGAGAAAGGTATGTAATTGAAACATTTTATGAGTGCCCAAAGGTTACATTTGGTACAACTGTCATTGGGCAGTGCTTTGCATCGTCATCACCCACTGGGCACAGACGTACTTCAGTTCAACGTCTAGTTTTGATTTACGTTGGATCGAGTTGTCAACTAACTGTGAATTTGGCGTGAAATCAAAAAACAAATGCCATCATGTCATTCAATTTAAGTTAGAGGTTGGGTGAAAAAAACGACGAAATGCCCTTACGTTTTGCAAATCAAATCGGTCATCCACGTTGAATAAAGGTCATCACATATATTTTTTTACTTGCAATGACATGGAAACAACGTATATTCAACCAGTGGCCACATGCTCCAGGCTGCAGTAGGTCACAGCATTCCATAAGGTCACAGCATTCCATAAGGTCACAGCATTTTTAGGGCCTTCCTCTGACACCGCCTGGTATAGAGGTCCTGGATGGCAGGAAGCTTGGCCCTTGTGATGTACTGGGCCATACGCACTACCCTCTGGAGTGCCTTGCGGTCGGAGGCCGAGCAGTTGCCATACCAGGCAGTGATGCAACCCGTCAGGATGCTCTCGATGGTGCGGCTGTAAAACCCTTTGAGGATCTGAGGGCCCATGCCAAATCTCTTCAGTCTCCTGAGGGGGAATAGGTTCTGTCGTGCCCTCTTCATGACTGTCTTGGTGTGCTTGGACCATGTTAGCTTGCTGGTGATGTGGACGCCAAGGAACTTGAAGCTCTCAACTTGCTCCACTACAGCCTGTCGATGAGAATGGGGGCGTGCTCGGTCCTCCTTTTCCTGTAGTCCACAATCATCTCCTTTGTCTTGGTCACGTTGAGGGAGAGGTTGTTGTCCTTGCACCACACGGTCAGGTCTCTGACCTCCTCCCTATAGGCTGTCTCATCGTTGTCGGTGATCAAGCCTACCGCTGTTGTGTCATCAGCAAACTTAATGATGGTGTTGGTGTCATGCTTGGCCATGCAGTCATGAGTGAACAGGGAGTACAGGAGGGGACTGAGGGCCCACGTTTTGAGGACCAGCGTGGCGGATGTGTTGTTGCCTACCCTTACCACCTGGCGGCAGGCCGTCAGGAAGTCCAGGATCCAGTTGCAGAGGGAGGTGTTTAGTCCCAGGGTCCTTAGCTTAGTGATGAGCTTGAGGGCACTATGGTGTGAAAGCTGAGTTGTAGTCAATGAATAGAATTCTCACATAGGTGTTCCTTTTGTCCAGGTGTGAAAGGGCAGTGTGGAGTGCAATAGAGATCTGTGGATCTGTTTGTGAGGTATGCAAATTGGAGTGGGTCTAGGGTTTCTGGGATAATGGTGTTGATGTGAGCCATGACCCGCCTTTCAAAGCACTTCACTGCTACAGACATGAGTGCTACAGGTCGGTAGTCATTTAGGCAGGTTACCTTAGTGTTCTTGGGCACAGGGACTATGGTGGTCTGCTTGAAACATGTTGGTATTACAGAGTCAGACAGGAAGAGGTTGAACATGTCAGTGAAGACACTTGCCAGTTGGTCAGCGCATGCTGGCAGTATACGTCTTGGTAATCCGTCTGGCCCTGCGGCCTTGTGAATGTAGACCTGTTTATTAAAACCTGTTAAGGCTAGGGGGTGCTGTTGTCACTATTTCTGGAAATCGTGTAATTTTTAAACGGCTTCCTACTAAATTCTTTATCGTACAATATGCATATTATTATTATTATTGGATAGAAAACAGTCTCTAGTTTCTATAGCCGTTGAAATTTTGTCTCTGAGTGGAACAGAACTCATTCAACAGCAATTTCCCTGACATGGAGTCAGATTTCACACATTTTGGCCCCTGATCTGGAGTCAGTTTAAAGGCCACTGTTATTGCTATGAGTATACGGACACTGCTTACGTCTTCCCCTGGATGTCTTTACGTGATGACGCTTTGAATGGCTTCGATTGCGCAATCACAGCCACTATAAAACAAAAACACGTGTAGGTAGGAACTCTTTTCCAGATGCGTCGGGCGCACGGTGGCCACCGACCTGCACTTTTTCCAAGCATTAGTGTAGCCAGTTATATTTCTCCGGTCATGTTTCTACTCGTTATAGGAGTTAAAAACATCATAAGGTTGTTAATTTAAACCGTTTTATAGCAATTTATATCCGTTTAGTGCGATTTTGGGACATTTATTTCTGAGACACTGTGAATCTCTGGGCACGGTTCCAGTTCATGCCGAACGCAATGGGCATTTCTACATGGCAAGAGGACAGCTTTCGACCAAAAGACGATTAGACCCAAGAAAGGATTCTTTGCCCAAGATTCTGATGGAAGAACAGCTCAAAGTAGGAACAATTTATTATGATAAATCGTGTTTCTGTCGAAAAATGTTAATCGCTTAGGACGCCATCTTGTTAGACGTAGCTTCGCTTGGCGCAAACTGTATTGAAAAGTAAGGATAATTAAAAAAATATAAATCAGCGATTGTATTAAGAATTAAATTGTCTATCAATCGCTGTCCACCCTATATTTTTTAGTCACGTTTATGAGTATTTATGTATACGACTAGATCACTGTCTAATATGGCGCACGACATTGTCTGACCAGCTGGGCAACTTTTGTCATTGTCTAACCATGATTTTGGTGGCTAAATATGCACATTTTCGAACAAACTGTATATGTATGTTGTAATGTGATGTTACAGGAGTGTCATCTGAAGAATTCTGAGAAGGTTAGTGAAAAAATTAATATATTTTGGCGATGTTTACGTTATCGCTCTCTTTGGCTAGAATCAATGCTCTGGTAACGTTTGCATATGTGGTATGCTAATATAACGATTTATTGTGTTTTCGCTGTAAGACACTTAGAAAACCTGAAATATTGTCTGTATTCACAGGATCTGTGTCTTTCGATTAGTGTATGCTGTGTATTTTTACGAAATGTTTGATGATTAGTAATTAGGTAAACACGTTGCTCGATGTATTTATTCTAGTCCATTTGTGATGGTGGGTGCAATTGTAAACTATGATATGTACCTGAAATATGCACATTTTTCTAACAAAACCTATCCTATACCATAAATATGTTATCAGACTGTCATCTGATGAGTTTTTTTCTTGGTTAGTGGCTATCAATATCTTAGTTTAGCCGAATTGGTGATAGCTACTGGTGGAGAGAAAGTGGACAAAGAAAAGATGGTGTCTTATGCTAATGTGTTTAGCTAATAGATTTACATATTTACATAGTGTCTTCCCTGTAAAACATTTTAAAAATCGGACATGTTGGCTGGATTCACACGATCTGTGTCTTTCATTAGCTGTATTGGACTTTAATGTGTGAAAGTTAAATATTTAAAAAAAAAATATTTGCCGCTAGCGGCACCCCAGTCCTAGACAGGTTTTAAAGGTCTTACTCACATCGGCTGCGGAGAGCATGATCACTCTGTCACTGTGGGGACAACGTTTTTGATGCACTTATTGATAAAGGCAGTGACTGATGTGGTGTACTCCTCAATGCCATCAGAAGAATCTCGGAACATATTCCACTCAGTGCTAGCAAAACAGTCCTGTAGTTTTGCATCTGCTTCATCTGACCACTTTTTTGTAGACCGAGTCACTGGTGCTTCCTGCTTTAATTTCTGCTTGTAAGCAGGAATCAGGAGGATAGAATTATGGTGAGCTTTGACAAATGGAGGGGGAGGGAGAGCTTTGTACGCGTCTCTGTGTGTGGAGTAGAGTTGGTCTAGAGTTTTTTTCCCTCTGGTTGCACATTTAACATGCTGATAGAAATGAGGTAAAACTGATTTAAGTGTTCCTGCATTAACGTCCCCAACCACTAGGAGCACCGCCTCTGGATGAGCATTTTCCTGTTTGCTTATGGCGGTATACATTTCACTGAGTGCTTTTTTAGTGCCAGCATCGGTCTGTGGTGGTTTATAGACAGCTACGAAAAGTACAGATGAAAAGAGTCTAAGTAGATAGTGTGGTCTACAGCTTATCATGAGATACTCTACCTCAGGCGGGCAAAAACTTGAGACTTCCTTAGATATCGTGCCATAGCTGTTTTTTACATAATGTGAGCGGACCAAGTAATTTGGTGTCACTCTAAAGCGGAAATGTGGAATAAACGAGTCAGGAGTAGTTTTTTTTGATTGAACACAGTTCTCTACTGAGGGATTTCGTGGATAGCTCCCGTCTCTTGGTGGCCATCCTCCAGATATAGTTTATCTTCTTCTTCTCTCCTTTTCGCTGGTTCCCTCCTCCCTCTTGTAGGGAAAAGAGAGTAAGTCATTAGTACCGCCAGCTGTGCTTAATTGCCTCTGGTCACGTTGACTCACATGCCTGGTTGGACTACTATCCATGATCCAAGCCTGCCCTCTGGTGGTCCTTCCACAATAAGTACATAGGCACACACCATGTCTTACCAGAGGATGCTGTTCTGTCCTGCCGATAGAGTATATAACACGCCAGCTGTATGTTCTTAATGTCATCGTTAAGCCACAACTCGGTGAAACGTAATATATTACAGTTTTTAATGTCCCATTGGACATTAAGGTCACACCATTTCATAAGGTCACAGCATTCCATACTTTACAGTGGAAAAGGGGCACTTGTTGGTAGCCTTGAATGTTCAGTTTTCTTCCATTGATGTTTTCACATTCATCTAAAACAATCTGTTTGTATTTAATCCCCTTCTCCAAACAGATTAGAACCTACTCATTTACCTAGCTGACATTTTACATCTATTTATATATTTTTTAACATTTTAGTCATTTAGCAGACACTCTTATCCAGAATGATTTACAGCAGTGAGTGCATACATTCTCTTACTTCTTGCTAGGTCTTATCAATAGTTCTTATCAATTTATATACACACTAACCCTAACCCATACTCAAGTTTAAGGTCAGAATGTGTCACGTTCTGACCATAAAGAGCACTCAGGGTTTTCTATGGTGTAAGAGGTCAGGGCGTGAATAGGGGGATTTCATGTTAGTTTATTTCTATGTTGGTGTATGTGTGTGGTTCCCAATTAGAGGCAGCTGATAATCGTTACCTCTAATTGGGGATCATACTTAGTGTGTTCTATTTCCCAGCTGCGATGTGGTATATTGTTTTGTGTGAGTGCCTTTGTGTGCTACGTTTTGCATGATCGTTATATCTTTGTTGTTGTTTTTAAGTTTCACGAGAAATAAAATGTGGAACTCTACTCACGCTGCACCTTGGTCCAGTTATTTAAGCAACGATCGTGACAGAATGTGCATAGAGAGAAACGTGCATAACAAGGGAATGAAGTTCAATTTACACACGCACAACTCTGGTCTAAATTTTCCCTCATGAGCTTAGTTAAAATAATAATTGTGAACAAACACTATAGCTTGTTTGTTTAAAAATAGCATAACATGGTTAAAACTATAATTGTCATGTCATGGTCAGTCCTTACACCCATAGCCCTGTTTATGAATGTGTGACAGATATCTCCAGACCCATTCCTCAGCTGTTCAACAAAAACGTGGCAGAGTAAGAGCTTTTTTTATCATTTGAATCCAAGATTACACCTTGCGAATGCCTTTAATATCATGAGTTAATAACTCATAATGATTTCAATCAAAGTTTTGTTTGCCTTAAGATCATGTAGATAGTAAATGACATTTCATATACATTAATATAAACACAATAGGTTTGAGGACAAGAACTACGTGATCGGGTAAAACACATTTGGCTTTTGAAGACTTGAATTTGATTTGAAGATGATAATAGTTGAATTAAAGGAAGGTTGGGGACTGGTTCAAAGATCATGTAATCCCATCAACATACAGCAGGGGGCACCAGTCAACTCTTATAACTCAGCAAGCTTCATCTCTACTGATAACAGGCTTTTGGAAATCCTAAAGTCAAAAGTCTTACATCATTTACAGTACCAGTCAAAAGTTTGAACACACCTAGTAATTCTTTACTATTTTCTACATTGTAGAATAAAAGTGAAGACATCAAAACTATGAAAGGACAATCATGTAGTAACCAGAAAAGTGTTAAACAAAGTAGCTACCCTTTGCCTTGATGACAGCTTTGCACATTCTTGGCATTCTCTCAACCAGCTTCATGAGGTACTTGCCTGGAATGCATTTCAATTAACAGGTATGCCTTGTTAAAAGTTAATTAGTGGAATTTATTTGCTTCTTAATGCGTTTGAACCAATCAGTTGTGTTGTGACATGGTAGGGGTGATACACAGAATATAGCCCTATTTGGTAAAAGTCCATATTATGGAAAGAACAGCTCAAATAAGCAACGAGAAATGACAATCCATCATTACTTTAAGACATGAAGGTCAGTCAACACGGAACATTTCAAGAACTTTGAAAGTTACTTCATGTGCAGTCACAAAAAACATCAAGTGCTGTGGTGAAACTGTCTCTCATGAAGACCACTACAGGAATGGAAGACCCAGAGTTACCTCTGCTGCAGAGGATAAGTTCAGTAGAGTCACCAGCCTCAGAAATTGCAGCCCAAATAAATGCTTCACAGAGTTCAAGTAACAGACACATCAACTGTTCAGAGGAGACTGCGTGGATCAGGCCTTCATGGTCGAATTGCTGCAAAGAAACCCCTACTAAAGGACACCAATAACAAGAAGAGACTTGCTTGGGTCAAGAAACACGAGCAATGGACATTAGACCGGTGGAAATCAGTCCTTTGGTCTGATGAGTCAAAATTTGAGTATTTTGGTTCCAACCGCTGTGTCTTTTTGAGATGTAGATTATGTGAATGGTGGATTTCTGCATGTGTGGTTCCCACCGTGAAGCATGGAGGAGGAGGTGTGATGGTGTGGGGGTGCTTTACTGGTGACACTGTCAGTGATTTATTTAGAATTCGAGGCACACTTAACCAGCATGGCTTCAACAGCATTCTACAGCGATACGCCTTCCCATCAGGTTTATGTTTAGTGGGACTATCATTTGTTTTTCAACAGGACAATGACCCAACACACCTCCAGGGCTATTTGACCAAGAAGGAGAATGATGGAGTGCTGCATCAGATGACCTGGCCTTCACAATCACCGACCTCAACCAAATTGAGATGGTTTGGGATGATTTGGACTGCAGTGTGAAGGAAAAGCAGACAACAAGTGCTCAGCATATGTGGGCACTGCTTAAAGACTGTTGGAAAAGCATTCCAGGTGAAACTGGTTGAGAGAATGCCAAGAGTGTGTAAAGCTGTCATCTAGGCAAAGGTAGGCTATTTGAAGAATCTAATCTGTAAAATATATTTTGATTTGTTAAACACTTTTTTTGGTTGCTACATAATTCCATATGTGTTATTTCATAGTTTTGATGTTTTGACTATTATTCTACAATGTAGAAAATAGTAAAAATATAGAAAAACCCTTGAATGAGTAGACGTTCTAAAACTTTGGACCGGTAGTGTATATACTTTCTTATCCAAAAATGTACCTAAATAATCTACAGGATTAGAGTATTTTTTTCAGCCAATTGTTGCTGAAACTGAGACAATATGCATATACTTCTTTCATTGATCCCTGTATTCTGAACACGTTCTCTTTATGTATTCTATTGAGTATGTTGACAATATTATTATTAAAGGTACACTGTATTTAAAGGGATGGCTTAAGATAAATGTATTAAAAACCCTATAAAATGAAACTCCATGACAAAATATGTTGGCCAGCAAGTGGGAAAGTTTTCAGCAGTTTAATTAAATCTATTCAGTGAGTCCTGAAACTCGTTATGCACGTTATTAAGGAATGTCTGAATACCAACTACTGAGAAGTGCGTAGGAAAGTCGTGCATAGGAAAGGTGTGCATAGGAAATACATTACCACGACAACCCCAATGTGTGAGAGAGAGCGAGAGCGGGAGAAGATACTTAAAATTTTTTAAATAAACCACCTGGGCTGTTGTATGCATAATGTTTTTTGAACAAAATATGAAATGATAATTTTCTTGATTTCACTTTATTATATATTGTTGAAATCTGGGTAAATTATACTCTAACAATGACTAAATATCCTTTAAGCATCCAAGGTTGGCATCTAAGCACACACTTGCAATGATTAAATCTCCTTTAAACATCCAAAAAGTTGGCAAATCATGAAACATCATATGCAGCACAAGCATGAAACAAACAAATATATAATAATCGATGTATCTTAAAGCGGCAATCAGCAGTTAAAACAATAAAGTTGGCTCCCCGCCTCTGTTTCAGTAAAAACCTGAGGGATGGAGCTGGAGAAATGTAACCACTATCCCATTCATAGACAGAGCTCTGGATACAAGTACTGACCATCCATGATATCAACATTATAGTTTTGATGTTTTAAGGGCTAGTGTGTGTTTACATTTACTTTGATCACAAACATTAGATTAAAACAAGATTATATTTTTGGTTATTTGATGGGGTATGACAGTTGAACTAAGCTCCTGAGACATTTGTAAGTTCAATTCTTCAAGAACAAATGGGTACGTTTAATTAATTTCTAAGTCTTAAAATGGATGAGGCAGCTGCACATTTCCCCTTTAACCTGGGCATGTTTTACCATTAAATACAGGTCAACACACTTCCCCTTTAACCTGGGCATGTTTTATCATTAAATACAGGTCAACACACTTCCCCTTTTAACCTGGGCATGTTTTATCATTAAATACAGGTCAACACATTTCCCCTTTAACCTGGGCATGTTTTATCATTAAATACAGGTCAACACACTTCCCCTTTAACCTGGGCATGTTTTATCATTAAATACAGGTCAACACATTTCCCCTTTAACCTGGGCATGTTTTATCATTAAATACAAGTCAACATCAAGGTTTCAATCAATCAACAAAATCTTACATTTCTCTATTTTGTAAATAATCTAAAAGTATTACAAAGTTTAAATAAATATATTATTATGTAATGAAAGACAGTAAAGATGGGCATCAATATTGATAATTCAATATGATATCATTTGATATCAATATGAGCAAGGCATATCTTGATATAGCCTTATCCTTGCTGTTAACCTTCCTGTATGTTAAAGAGCATACATGACTGTTCCTACAGGCACAATACCGTCTCACAGGCTCTCAACATATCATACATGACTGTTCCTACAGGCACAATACCTTCTCACAGGCTCTCAACATATCGTACATGACTGTACCTACAGGCACAATACCTTCTCACAGGCTCTCAACATATCATACATGACTGTTCCTACAGGCACAATACCTTCTCACAGGCTCTCAACTTAGCTTACTGCTGCCTGCTGATGGCCATCAACAAGCTTCATATTGTGATACAACTGGTTGGGAAGGTTAGAAACAATATAACTGGTTGGGTAGGTTAGAAACAATACAACTGGTTGGGTAGGTTAGAAACAATACAACTGGTTGGGAAGGTTAGAAACAATACAACTGGTTGGGTAGGTTAGAAACAATACAACTGGTTGGGTAGGTTAGAAACAATACAACTGGTTGGGAAGGTTAGAAACAATACAACTGGTTGGGAAGGTTAGAAACAATACAACTGGTTGGGTAGGTTAGAAACAATACAACTGGTTGGGTAGGTTAGAAACAATGCAACTGGTTGGGAAGGTTAGAAACAATACAACTGGTTGGGAAGGTTAGAAACAATACAACTGGTTGGGAAGGTTAGAAACAATACAACTGGTTGGGTAGGTTAGAAACAATACAACTGGTTGGGTAGGTTAGAAACAATACAACTGGTTGGGTAGGTTAGAAACAATACAACTGGTTGGGTAGGTTAGAAACAATACAACTGGTTGGGTAGGTTAGAAACAATACAACTGGTTGGGTAGGTTAGAAACAATACAACTGGTTGGGTAGGTTAGAAACAATACAACTGGTTGGGTAGGTTAGAAACAATACAACTGGTTGGGTAGGTTAGAAACAATACAACTGGTTGGGTAGGTTAGAAACAATACAACTGGTTGGGTAGGTTAGAAACAATACAACTGGTTGGGAAGGTTAGAAACAATACAACTGGTTGGGAAGGTTAGAAACAATACAACTGGTTGGGTAGGTTAGAAACAATACAACTGGTTGGGTAGGTTAGAAACAATACAACTGGTTGGGTAGGTTAGAAACAATACAACTGGTTGGGTAGGTTAGAAACAATACAACTGGTTGGGTAGGTTAGAAACAATACAACTGGTTGGGTAGGTTAGAAACAATACAACTGGTTGGGTAGGTTAGAAACAATACAACTGGTTGGGTAGGTTAGAAACAATATAACTGGTTGGGTAGGTTAGAAACAATACAACTGGTTGGGTAGGTTAGAAACAATACAACTGGTTGGGTAGGTTAGAAACAATACAACTGGTTGGGTAGGTTAGAAACAATACAACTGGTTGGGTAGGTTAGAAACAATACAACTGGTTGGGAAGGTTAGAAACAATACAACTGGTTGGGTAGGTTAGAAACAATACAACTGGTTGGGAAGGTTAGAAACAATACAACTGGTTGGGAAGGTTAGAAACAATACAACTGGTTGGGTAGGTTAGAAACAATACAACTGGTTGGGTAGGTTAGAAACAATACAACTGGTTGGGTAGGTTAGAAACAATACAACTGGTTGGGTAGGTTAGAAACAATACAACTGGTTGGGAAGGTTAGAAACAATACAACTGGTTGGGTAGGTTAGAAACAATACAACTGGTTGGGTAGGTTAGAAACAATACAACTGGTTGGGTAGGTTAGAAACAATACAACTGGTTGGGAAGGTTAGAAACAATACAACTGGTTGGGTAGGTTAGAAACAATACAACTGGTTGGGAAGGTTAGAAACAATACAACTGGTTGGGAAGGTTAGAAACAATACAACTGGTTGGGTAGGTTAGAAACAATACAACTGGTTGGGTAGGTTAGAAACAATACAACTGGTTGGGTAGGTTAGAAACAATACAACTGGTTGGGTAGGTTAGAAACAATACAACTGGTTGGGAAGGTTAGAAACAATACAACTGGTTGGGTAGGTTAGAAACAATACAACTGGTTGGGTAGGTTAGAAACAATACAACTGGTTGGGAAGGTTAGAAACAATACAACTGGTTGGGAAGGTTAGAAACAATACAACTGGTTGGGTAGGTTAGAAACAATACAACTGGTTGGGTAGGTTAGAAACAATGCAACTGGTTGGGAAGGTTAGAAACAATACAACTGGTTGGGAAGGTTAGAAACAATACAACTGGTTGGGAAGGTTAGAAACAATACAACTGGTTGGGTAGGTTAGAAACAATACAACTGGTTGGGTAGGTTAGAAACAATACAACTGGTTGGGTAGGTTAGAAACAATACAACTGGTTGGGTAGGTTAGAAACAATACAACTGGTTGGGTAGGTTAGAAACAATACAACTGGTTGGGTAGGTTAGAAACAATACAACTGGTTGGGTAGGTTAGAAACAATACAACTGGTTGGGTAGGTTAGAAACAATACAACTGGTTGGGTAGGTTAGAAACAATACAACTGGTTGGGTAGGTTAGAAACAATACAACTGGTTGGGAAGGTTAGAAACAATACAACTGGTTGGGAAGGTTAGAAACAATACAACTGGTTGGGTAGGTTAGAAACAATACAACTGGTTGGGTAGGTTAGAAACAATACAACTGGTTGGGTAGGTTAGAAACAATACAACTGGTTGGGTAGGTTAGAAACAATACAACTGGTTGGGTAGGTTAGAAACAATACAACTGGTTGGGTAGGTTAGAAACAATACAACTGGTTGGGTAGGTTAGAAACAATACAACTGGTTGGGTAGGTTAGAAACAATATAACTGGTTGGGTAGGTTAGAAACAATACAACTGGTTGGGTAGGTTAGAAACAATACAACTGGTTGGGTAGGTTAGAAACAATACAACTGGTTGGGTAGGTTAGAAACAATACAACTGGTTGGGTAGGTTAGAAACAATACAACTGGTTGGGAAGGTTAGAAACAATACAACTGGTTGGGTAGGTTAGAAACAATACAACTGGTTGGGAAGGTTAGAAACAATACAACTGGTTGGGAAGGTTAGAAACAATACAACTGGTTGGGTAGGTTAGAAACAATACAACTGGTTGGGTAGGTTAGAAACAATACAACTGGTTGGGTAGGTTAGAAACAATACAACTGGTTGGGTAGGTTAGAAACAATACAACTGGTTGGGAAGGTTAGAAACAATACAACTGGTTGGGTAGGTTAGAAACAATACAACTGGTTGGGTAGGTTAGAAACAATACAACTGGTTGGGTAGGTTAGAAACAATACAACTGGTTGGGAAGGTTAGAAACAATACAACTGGTTGGGTAGGTTAGAAACAATACAACTGGTTGGGAAGGTTAGAAACAATACAACTGGTTGGGAAGGTTAGAAACAATACAACTGGTTGGGTAGGTTAGAAACAATACAACTGGTTGGGTAGGTTAGAAACAATACAACTGGTTGGGTAGGTTAGAAACAATACAACTGGTTGGGTAGGTTAGAAACAATACAACTGGTTGGGAAGGTTAGAAACAATACAACTGGTTGGGTAGGTTAGAAACAATACAACTGGTTGGGTAGGTTAGAAACAATACAACTGGTTGGGAAGGTTAGAAACAATACAACTGGTTGGGTAGGTTAGAAACAATACAACTGGTTGGGTAGGTTAGAAACAATACAACTGGTTGGGTAGGTTAGAAACAATACAACTGGTTGGGTAGGTTAGAAACAATACAACTGGTTGGGTAGGTTAGAAACAATACAACTGGTTGGGTAGGTTAGAAACAATACAACTGGTTGGGTAGGTTAGAAACAATACAACTGGTTGGGAAGGTTAGAAACAATACAACTGGTTGGGTAGGTTAGAAACAATACAACTGGTTGGGAAGGTTAGAAACAATACAACTGGTTGGGAAGGTTAGAAACAATACAACTGGTTGGGTAGGTTAGAAACAATACAACTGGTTGGGTAGGTTAGAAACAATACAACTGGTTGGGTAGGTTAGAAACAATACAACTGGTTGGGTAGGTTAGAAACAATACAACTGGTTGGGAAGGTTAGAAACAATACAACTGGTTGGGTAGGTTAGAAACAATACAACTGGTTGGGTAGGTTAGAAACAATACAACTGGTTGGGTAGGTTAGAAACAATACAACTGGTTGGGAAGGTTAGAAACAATACAACTGGTTGGGTAGGTTAGAAACAATACAACTGGTTGGGAAGGTTAGAAACAATACAACTGGTTGGGAAGGTTAGAAACAATACAACTGGTTGGGTAGGTTAGAAACAATACAACTGGTTGGGTAGGTTAGAAACAATACAACTGGTTGGGTAGGTTAGAAACAATACAACTGGTTGGGTAGGTTAGAAACAATACAACTGGTTGGGTAGGTTAGAAACAATACAACTGGTTGGGAAGGTTAGAAACAATACAACTGGTTGGGTAGGTTAGAAACAATACAACTGGTTGGGTAGGTTAGAAACAATACAACTGGTTGGGAAGGTTAGAAACAATACAACTGGTTGGGTAGGTTAGAAACAATACAACTGGTTGGGTAGGTTAGAAACAATACAACTGGTTGGGAAGGTTAGAAACAATACAACTGGTTGGGTAGGTTAGAAACAATACAACTGGTTGGGTAGGTTAGAAACAATACAACTGGTTGGGTAGGTTAGAAACAATACAACTGGTTGGGTAGGTTAGAAACAATACAACTGGTTGGGAAGGTTAGAAACAATACAACTGGTTGGGTAGGTTAGAAACAATACAACTGGTTGGGTAGGTTAGAAACAATACAACTGGTTGGGAAGGTTAGAAACAATACAACTGGTTGGGTAGGTTAGAAACAATACAACTGGTTGGGAAGGTTAGAAACAATACAACTGGTTGGGTAGGTTAGAAACAATACAACTGGTTGGGAAGGTTAGAAACAATACAACTGGTTGGGTAGGTTAGAAACAATACAACTGGTTGGGTAGGTTAGAAACAATACAACTGGTTGGGTAGGTTAGAAACAATACAACTGGTTGGGAAGGTTAGAAACAATACAACTGGTTGGGTAGGTTAGAAACAATACAACTGGTTGGGAAGGTTAGAAACAATACAACTGGTTGGGAAGGTTAGAAACAATACAACTGGTTGGGTAGGTTAGAAACAATACAACTGGTTGGGTAGGTTAGAAACAATACAACTGGTTGGGTAGGTTAGAAACAATACAACTGGTTGGGTAGGTTAGAAACAATACAACTGGTTGGGTAGGTTAGAAACAATACAACTGGTTGGGTAGGTTAGAAACAATACAACTGGTTGGGTAGGTTAGAAACAATACAACTGGTTGGGAAGGTTAGAAACAATACAACTGGTTGGGTAGGTTAGAAACAATACAACTGGTTGGGTAGGTTAGAAACAATATAACTGGTTGGGTAGGTTAGAAACAATACAACTGGTTGGGTAGGTTAGAAACAATACAACTGGTTGGGTAGGTTAGAAACAATACAACTGGTTGGGTAGGTTAGAAACAATACAACTGGTTGGGAAGGTTAGAAACAATATAACTGGTTGGGTAGGTTAGAAACAATACAACTGGTTGGGTAGGTTAGAAACAATACAACTGGTTGGGTAGGTTAGAAACAATACAACTGGTTGGGAAGGTTAGAAACAATACAACTGGTTGGGTAGGTTAGAAACAATATAACTGGTTGGGTAGGTTAGAAACAATACAACTGGTTGGGAAGGTTAGAAACAATACAACTGGTTGGGTAGGTTAGAAACAATACAACTGGTTGGGTAGGTTAGAAACAATACAACTGGTTGGGTAGGTTAGAAACAATACAACTGGTTGGGTAGGTTAGAAACAATACAACTGGTTGGGTAGGTTAGAAACAATATAACTGGTTGGGTAGGTTAGAAACAATACAACTGGTTGGGAAGGTTCGAAACAATACAACTGGTTGGGTTGGTTAGAAACAATACAACTGGTTGGGTAGGTTAGAAACAATATAACTGGTTGGGTAGGTTAGAAACAATACAACTGGTTGGGAAGGTTAGAAACAATACAACTGGTTGGGAAGGTTAGAAACAATACAACTGGTTGGGTAGGTTAGAAACAATATAACTGGTTGGGTAGGTTAGAAACAATACAACTGGTTGGGAAGGTTAGAAACAATACAACTGGTTGGGTAGGTTAGAAACAATACAACTGGTTGGGTAGGTTAGAAACAATACAACTGGTTGGGTAGGTTAGAAACAATACAACTGGTTGGGTAGGTTAGAAACAATACAACTGGTTGGGTAGGTTAGAAACAATACAACTGGTTGGGTAGGTTAGAAACAATACAACTGGTTGGGTAGGTTAGAAACAATACAACTGGTTGGGTAGGTTAGAAACAATACAACTGGTTGGGAAGGTTAGAAACAATACAACTGGTTGGGTAGGTTAGAAACAATACAACTGGTTGGGTAGGTTAGAAACAATACAACTGGTTGGGTAGGTTAGAAACAATACAACTGGTTGGGTAGGTTAGAAACAATACAACTGGTTGGGTAGGTTAGAAACAATATAACTGGTTGGGTAGGTTAGAAACAATACAACTGGTTGGGTAGGTTAGAAACAATACAACTGGTTGGGAAGGTTAGAAACAATACAACTGGTTGGGTAGGTTAGAAACAATACAACTGGTTGGGTAGGTTAGAAACAATACAACTGGTTGGGTAGGTTAGAAACAATACAACTGGTTGGGTAGGTTAGAAACAATACAACTGGTTGGGTAGGTTAGAAACAATACAACTGGTTGGGAAGGTTAGAAACAATACAACTGGTTGGGAAGGTTAGAAACAATACAACTGGTTGGGTAGGTTAGAAACAATACAACTGGTTGGGTAGGTTAGAAACAATACAACTGGTTGGGTAGGTTAGAAACAATACAACTGACGTCGATATAGATGTTCCATATCAGTGCCCATCATTACCTAACAGCATGTTAAAGGTACTTAACAAAAGACTATAAATAAATGTGATTAGTGAGCAGCACATTAAACTAGATTACAACCATGATTACAGCTTCAACACATCAGGTATGGAAGCCATGTTGTACAAATGTACTGTGTCACACTTCATTTATGTGAAGTAAAACAATAATTAGCTTAATAACTTTAATGAATGATTTAGTCATTTGGTTAAATGCAGTATGCAGTGACATAACCACGTGAGGGTCAAGGTTAAACCATATCAAAGAAATAATAAATCAAAGGGAAAGCAATAATAATTTTGGTCCTTCAGGCCTTATTTACAGACACTAACCCTGCAGTTATTTATTGATTTTCTTCTTGGTTACAAGTTGAGTTATCCCTCCTGCTTAAGCTGTTACTGCTCCTCCTGCTATCACTTTCCCTACAACTTCAGCTTCTACTGGGGTTGCAATAAGACCTAGTCCTACTGCTGTAGTTGTGCAGCCAACTCCTACACCCAACTTCAACAACTGTCTGTTCCTGATCTCTTTCTGAGCCTTCTCATACATCTCATTGGTGTAGTGTCCGTTGAACATCACCATCTCCTCTATCTTCCTCAGCAGCTCTCTGACCTGGGTACGGTCTCTCCGCTCTCTGTTGTTAAAGACATGATATCTGCCTCCACAGACTCTGACCAGTGTCTGAAGACTCTCGCTCTCCCTCAGAAACTCCTCTACTGTTGTGTTATCCAGCTGATCTGCACCAGTGAATAATACTATAGTGTAGTCTGAGGCCCCTTTTCCATAGTTGTCCTGGATGTACTCCACAGCTTTTCTTTGCTCCTGTGTGTATCTATCCAGTCTGATCACCAGCAGGAACACATGGGGTCCTGGGACTGACATCTTGATGCATCTCTCTATTTCTACTTTATCTGGTCTCTGAAACGGTTCACATATTTTGTCAATCAAATGTGTTTCTGTCAATGATATGTCATCGATCCCAGGAGTGTCAATGACATCAATCTTCTTCCCATCCACCACTTCACTTTGTTTCTCACACTGTTTAGTCACTGGATTTGAACTTGACTTAGAATTAAACACCGTTTTCCCCAGGATGGTGTTTCCTGTTGCACTCTTCCCTGCTCCAGTCTTCCCCACCAGAACTATCCTCAGATCAGCTGGCTGCACTAAACCTGTGGAAAAACAAAATGTAAAGCAGTTTCATCATTATCAGTTACTAAATTCATAAAATTATAATTTACTAATAATGTCAAATCAAATCAAATCAAACGTTATTGGTCACAGGCACATATTTATCAGATGTTTTCGCGGGTGTAGTGAAATGCTTTTGTTCTTAGCTCCAACAGTGCAGTAGTATCTAACAATTCAGTTGTATCTAACAAAATAATGGAAGTAAGAAATGTATGAATGTTAGGACTGTGACGTATACGCAGTGAGTCAGGAAGCAGGTGCAGAAATAGAGTTTAATAATCTGTAGCAGACCAGGTGGTTTGGTCAAGACGTTTACATAGATCAGACACGGACAGAGTACGATTAGCTCGGTTTCTAGGGTGTTTATTAAAAAATAAATCAAAAATAAAAGAACAGGTCTCTCTCCGGGATACCTTCTCCTGGGCTCCGGGTCTTCCTGCACACAAACTCAACTCCCTCGGGTAACCGTATCCAACCACATGGAAGTCACCTCACTTCCCCTAGTCCTCTCCCTGTGTGCTGCCCTTTTGGCAGATTTATGGGCCTCGCACAGCTGGTGAGAAATCCGCCCTTGATTACTCACCAGCTCCCAATCAGCCCCAATTAGTCCTGGGCGGAGAGCCCATGGAGACCTGGCACGTCCAGCAGATGGAGCCATCATCTCGTGATGTATACTCCATCTGTTACCAGGCCTCGACGAGTCTCCCCCAGGTGGCTGACCTGCTGTATGCCACAAATCATACAAGGCAGATGAACAAAACCGGAGTCGCGTACTGAACATGAAAACAAACCAATATTGCCTGATGACTGAGGCTACTGAGGGATACATAAAGGGAAGGTAATCAAGGTGATGATGAAATCCAGGTTTGTTTAATGATGGGGAGCAGGTGTGTAATGATGGGAAGCAGGTGTGTTTAGTGATGTGGAGCAGGTGGGTTTAATGATGGGGAGCAGGTGTGTTTAATGATGGGGAGCGGGTTTGTTTAATGATGGGGAGCAGGTGTGTAATGATGGGGAGCAGGTGTGTTTAATGATGGGGAGCAGGTGTGTTTAATGATGGGGAGCAGGTGTGTAATGATGGGGAGTAGGTGTGTTTAATGATTGGGAGCAGATGTGTTTAATGATGGGGAGTAGGTGTGTAATGATGGGGAGCAGGTGTGTTTAATCATGGGGAGAAGGTGTGTAATGATGGGGAGAAGGTGTGTACTGATGGGGAGTAGGTGTGTCATGATGGGGAGAAGGTGTGTAATGATGGAGATAAGGTGTGTAATAATGGGGAGAAGGTGTGTAATGATGGGGAGCAGAAGTGTAATGATGGGGAGCAGGTGTGTAATGATGGGGTGCAGGTTTGTAATGATGGGGAGCAGGTGTGTAATGATGGGGAGCAGGTGTGTAATGATGGGGAGCAGGTGTGTAATGATGAGGAGCAGGTGTGTTTAATGATGGGGAGCAGGTGTGTTTAATGATGGGGAGCAGGTGTGTTTAATCATTGGGAGCAGATGTGTTTAATGATGGGGAGCAGGTGTGTAATGATGGGAAGGAGGTGTTTAATGATGGGGAGCAGGTGTGTTGTGTGTTTAATGATGGGGAGCAGGTTTGTTTAATGATGGGGAGCAGGTGTGTAATGATGGGGAGCAGGTGTGTTTAATGATGGGGAGAAGGTGTGTTTAATGATTGGGAGTAGGTGTGTTTAATGATTTGGAGTAGGTGTGTTTAATGATGGGGAGCTGGTGTGTAATGATGGGGAGCAGGTGTGTAATGGTGGGGAGCACGTGTGTAATGATGGGGAGAAGTTGTGTAATGATGGGGAGCAGGTGTGTAATGATGGGAAGGAGGTGTGTATTGATGGGGAGCAGGTGTGTAATGGTGGGGAGCAGGTGTATTTAATGGTGGGGAGCAGGTGTGTTTAATGATGGGGAGTGGGTTTGTTTAATGATGGGGAGCAGATGTGTAATGATGGGGAGCAGGTGTGTTTAATGATGGGGAGCAGGTGTGTAATGATGGGGAGTAGGTGTGTTTAATGATTGGGAGCAGATGTGTTTAATGATGGGGAGTAGGTGTGTAATGATGGGGAGCAGGTGTGTTTAATGATGGGGAGAAGGTGTGTAATGATGGGGAGAAGGTGTGTACTGATGGGGAGTAGGTGTGTCATGATGGGGAGAAGGTGTGTAATGATGGAGATAAGGTGTGTAATGATGGGGAGAAGGTGTGTAATGATGGGGAGCAGGTGTGTTTAATGATTGGGAGCAGATGTGTTTAATGATGGGGAGCAGGTGTGTAATGATGGGGAGCGGTTGTGTAATGATGGGGAGTAGGTGTGTAATGATGGAAAGGAGGTGTTTAATGATGGGGAGTAGGTGTGTTGTGTGTTTAATGATGGGGAGCAGGTTTGTTTAATGATGGGGAGCAGGTGTGTAATGATGGGGAGCGGGTGTGTTTAATGATGGGGAGAAGGTGTGTTTAATGATGGGGAGAAGGTGTGTTTAATGATTGGGAGTAGGTGTGTTTAATGATTGGGAGCAGGTGTGTTTAATGATGGGGAGCTGGTGTGTAATGATGGGGAGCAGATGTGTAATGATGGGGAGCAGGTGTGTAATGATGGGGAGAAGTTGTGTAATGATGGGGAGCAGGTGTGTAATGATGGGAAGGAGGTGTGTATTGATGGGGAGCAGGTGTGTTGTGTGTTTAATGATGGGGAGCAGGTTTGTTTAATGATGGGGAGCAGGTGTGTAATGATGAGGAGCAGAAGTGTTTAATGATGGGGAGAAGGTGTGTAATGATGGGGAGAAGGTGTGTAATGATGGGGAGAAGGTGTGTAATGATGGGGAGAAGGTGTGTAATGATGGGGAGAAGGTTTGTAATGATGGGGAGCAGGTGTGTAATGATGGGGAGCAGGTGTATTTAATGATGGGGAGTAGGTGTGTTTAATGATGGGGAACAGGTGTGTATTGATGGGGAGCAGGTGTGTTTAATGATGGGGAGCGGGTTTGTTTAATGATGGGGAGCAGATGTGTAATGATGGGGAGCAGGTGTGTTTAATGATGGGGAGCAGGTGTGTTTAATGATGGGGAGCAGGTGTGTAATGATGGGGAGTAGGTGTGTTTAATGATTGGGAGCAGATGTGTTTAATGATGGGGAGCAGGTGTGTAATGATGGGGAGTAGGTGTGTTTAATGATTGGGAGCAGATGTGTTTAATGATGGGGAGTAGGTGTGTAATGATGGGGAGCAGGTGTGTCATGATGGGGAGAAGGTGTGTAATGATGGAGATAAGGTGTGTAATGATGGGGAGAAGGTGTGTAATGATGGGGAGCAGGTGTGTTTAATGATTGGGAGCAGATGTGTTTAATGATGGGGAGCAGGTGTGTAATGATGGGGAGCGGTTGTGTAATGATGGGGAGTAGGTGTGTAATGATGGAAAGGAGGTGTTTAATGATGGGGAGTAGGTGTGTTGTGTGTTTAATGATGGGGAGCAGGTTTGTTTAATGATGGGGAGCAGGTGTGTAATGATGGGGAGCAGGTGTGTTTAATGATGGGGAGAAGGTGTGTTTAATGATGGGGAGAAGGTGTGTTTAATGATTGGGAGTAGGTGTGTTTAATGATTGGGAGCAGGTGTGTTTAATGATGGGGAGCTGGTGTGTAATGATGGGGAGCAGGTGTGTAATGATGGGGAGCAGGTGTGTAATGATGGGGAGAAGTTGTGTAATGATGGGGAGCAGGTGTGTAATGATGGGAAGGAGGTGTGTATTGATGGGGAGCAGGTGTGTTGTGTGTTTAATGATGGGGAGCAGATTTGTTTAATGATGGGGAGCAGGTGTGTAATGATGAGGAGCAGAAGTGTTTAATGATGGGGAGCAGGTGTGTAATGATGGGGAGCAGGTGTGTAATGATGGGGAGCAGGTGTGTAATGATGGGGAAAAGGTGTGTAATGATGGGGAGCAGGTGTGTAATGATGGGGAGCAGGTGTATTTAATGATGGGGAGTAGGTGTGTTTAATGATGGGGAACAGGTGTGTATTGATGAGGAGCAGGTGTGTTTAATGATGGGGAGCGGGTTTGTTTAATGATGGGGAGCAGATGTGTAATGATGGGGAGCAGGTGTGTTTAATGATGGGGAGCAGGTGTGTTTAATGATGGGGAGCAGGTGTGTAATGATGGGGAGTAGGTGTGTTTAATGATTGGGAGCAGATGTGTTTAATGATGGGGAGTAGGTGTGTAATGATGGGGAGCAGGTGTGTTTAATGATGGGGAGAAGGTGTGTAATGATGGGGAGAAGGTGTGTACTGATGGGGAGTAGGTGTGTAATGATGGGGAGAAGGTGTGTAATGATGGAGATAAGGTGTGTAATGATGGGGAGAAGGTGTGTAATGATGGGGAGCAGGCGTGTAATGATGGGGAGTAGGTGTGTAATGATGGGGAGCAGAAGTGTAATGATGGGGAGCAGGTGTGTAATGATGGGGTGCAGGTTTGTAATGATGGGGAGCAGGTGTGTAATGATGGGGAGCAGGTGTGTAATGATGGGGAGCAGGTGTGTAATGATGAGGAGCAGGTGTGTTTAATGATGGGGAGCAGGTGTGTTTAATGATTGGGAGCAGATGTGTTTAATGATGGGGAGCAGGTGTGTAATGATGGGGAGCGGTTGTGTAATGATGGGGAGTAGGTGTGTAATGATGGAAAGGAGGTGTTTAATGATGGGGAGTAGGTGTGTTGTGTGTTTAATGATGGGGAGCAGGTTTGTTTAATGATGGGGAGCAGGTGTGTAATGATGGGGAGCAGGTGTGTTTAATGATGGGGAGAAGGTGTGTTTAATGATTGGGAGTAGGTGTGTTTAATGAGTGGGAGTAGGTGTGTTTAATGATGGGGAGCTGGTGTGTAATGATGGGGAGCAGGTGTGTAATGATGGGGAGCAGGTGTGTAATGATGGGGAGAAGTTGTGTAATGATGGGGAGCAGGTGTGTAATGATGGGAAGGAGGTGTGTATTGATGGGGAGCAGGTGTGTTGTGTGTTTAATGATGGGGAGCAGGTTTGTTTAATGATGGGGAGCAGGTGTGTAATGATGAGGAGCAGAAGTGTTTAACCTTTACCGAACCTCAACCCCGGATCCGGGAGCACCCCCCACCCCCCACACACTGATTAGCATAGATAGCATAGCTTCAGAAGTAGATAGTAGCATCTAAATATCATTAAATCACAAGTCCAAGACACCAGATGAAAGATACAGATCTTGTGAATAAAGCCACCATTTCAGATTTTTAAAATGTTTTACAGGGAAGACAAAATATGTAAATCTATTAGCTAAACACGTTAGCAAAATACACCACTATTCTAACTCCATCAGTTTCTTACTCCTTCAGGTGCTATCACCAATTCGGCTCAACTAAGATATTGATAGCCAATAACCTATAAAAAAAACCATCAGATGACAGTCTGATAACATATTCATGGTATAGGATAGTTTTTGTTAGAAAAAAGTGCATATTTCAGGTAGAAATCACAGTTTACAATTGCACCGACCATCACAAATCCACTAGAATTACTAGATAGAGCAACGTGTATGACCAATTTACTCATCATAAAACATTTCATAAGAATAGACAAAGCATAGCAATGGAAAGACCCAGATCTTGTGATTCCAGACAATATTTCAGATTTTCTAAGCGTTTTACAGCGAAAACACAATAAATCGATAAGTTAGCATACTACATGTGAAAACGTTACCAGAGCATCGATTCCAGCCAAAGAGCGCTATAACGTAATCACCGCCAAAAGATATTAATTTTTTCACTAACCTTCTCAGAATTCTTCCGATGACACTCCTGTAACATCATTTTACAACATACATATACAGTTTGTTCGAAAAGGTGCATATTTAGCCATACAAAACCGTGGTTACACAATAAAAATACTAGGAAATCAAGCCTCAATATGTCTGACGTCATCTATCAGAGTGATCTAGTTTAATTAAAAGCTAATCATATACTTGACTAAAAAATACAGGGTTGACAGGAATCGAAAGACAAATTAGTTCTTAATGCAACCGCTGATTTACATTTTTAAAATTATCCTTACTTTTCAATACAGGGTTGGCCAAGTGAAGCTACACCAAACAAAATGGCGATGTATGCGTTTAAAATATTTCGACAGAAACACGGTTTATCATATTAAATATTGCTTACTTTGAGCTGATCTTCCATCATATTCTTGGGCAATGTATCCTTTCTATGTTATAAACGTCTTTTGGTCGATAGATGTCCTCTGTCCTTCGAAATGTCCACTAACAACGACCGAGACCGCGAAACGTTCCCAAAGCTAGAAAGTGCACGACAAATAAATTCCTCAGAATCGCACTAAACGGATATAAATTGCTATAAAACGATTAAAATTAACTACATTATGATGTTTTTAACAACTATAACGACTGAAAACATGACCGGAGAAATATAGCTGGTTAGAAAACGATTTGGAACGAGGCAGGTCCGATGGCCTTCACGCTTGAGGCGCACGTTGAGAAAGGGGGGTCTCTGTACATTTTGGGCTTTTATAATGGCTGGGAATATCCCATCGAGTTCATTGAAAACGTGATGACGTACAGACACCCAGAGGAAGACGTAGGTAGTGTCGGTTTCTTCATAGCATTCACTGTGGCCTTATAAACAGACCCCAGATCAGAGGTAAAAATTTCTGAAATCTGAACCCTGTCATGAAAAGTGCTGTAAAAATTGTTCTGTACCACTCAGAGACAAAATTTCAACTCCTATAGAAACTATAGACTGTTTTCTATCCAATAATAACAATAATATGCATATTGTACGATCAAGAATTTAGCACGAGGCAGTTTAATTTGGAGACCCAAATATGCTAATGCGGAACAGCACCCCCTATAGTTGCAAGAAGTTTTAATGATGGGGAGAAGGTGTGTAATGATGGGGAGAAGGTGTGTAATGATGGGGAGCAGGTGTGTAATGATGGGGAGCAGGTGTGTAATGATGGGTAGCAGGTGTGTAATGATGGGGAACAGGTGTGTAATGATGCGGAGTAGGTGTGTAATGATGGGGAGTAGGTGTGTAACGATGGGGTGCAGGTGTGCGTAATGATGGGGAGCAGGTGTGTAATGATGGGGTGCAGGTGTGCGTAATGATGGGGAGCAGGTGTGTAATGATGGGGAGCAGGTGTGTAATGATAGGGAGCAGGTGTGTAATGATGGGGAGCAGGTGTGTACTGATGGGGAGCAGGTGTGTGTAATGATGGGGAGCAGGTTTGTAATGATCGGGGGCAGGTGTGTAATGATGGGGAGTAGGTGTGTAACGATGGGGGGCAGGTGTGTAATGATGGGGTGCAGGGGTGTGTAATGATGGGGAGCAGGTGTGTAATGATAGGGAGCAGATGTGTAATGATTGGGAGCAGGTGTGTAATGATGAGGAGCAGGTGTGTAATGATGGGGTGCATGTGTGTAATGATGGGGAGCAGGTGTGTAATGATGGGGAGCAGGTGTGTAATGATGGGGAGCAGGTGTGAAATGATGGGGAGCAGTTGTGTAATGATGGGGAGAAGGTGTGTAATGATGGGGAGAAGGAGTGTAATGATGGGGAGCAGGTGTGTAATGATGGGGAGAAGGTGTGTAATGATGGGGAGCAGGTGTGTGTAATGGTGGGGAGAAGGTGTGTAATGATGGGGAGCAGGTGTGTTTAATGATGGGGAGAAGGTGTGTAATGATGGGGAGAAGGTGTGTAATGATGGGGAGCAGGTGTGTAATGATGTGGAGAAGTTGTGTAATGATGGGGAGAAGGTGTGTAATGATGGGGAGAAGGTGTGTAATGATGGGGAGCAGATGTGTAATGATGGGGAGTAGGTGTGTAATGATGGGGAGCAGGTTTGTGTAATGGTGGGGAGAAGGTGTGTAATGATTGGGAGAAGGTGTGTAATGATGGGGAGTAGGTGTTTAATGATGGGGAGTAGGTGTGTAATGATGGGGAGTAGGTGTGTTTAATGATTGGGAGCAGATGTGTTTAATGACGGGGAGTAGGTGTGTAATGATGGGGAGCAGGTGTGTTTAATGATGGGGAGAAGGTGTGTAATGATGGGGAGAAGGTGTTTAATGATGGGGAGCAAGTGTGTAATGATGTGGAGAAGGTGTGTAATGATGGGAAGGAGGTGTTTAATGATGGGGAGCAGGTGTGTTGTGTGTTTAATGATGGGGAGCAGGTTTGTTTAATGATGGGGAGCAGGTGTGTAATGATGGGGAGCAGGTGTGTTTAATGATGGGGAGAAGGTGTGTTTAATGATTGGGAGTAGGTGTGTTTAATGATTTGGAGTAGGTGTGTTTAATGATGGGGAGCTGGTGTGTAATGATGGGGAGCAGGTGTGTAATGATGGGGAGTAGGTGTGTAATGATGGGGAGAAGTTGTGTAATGATGGGGAGCAGGTGTGTAATGATGGGAAGGAGGTGTGCATTGATGGGGAGCAGGGGTGTAATGGTGGGGAGCAGGTGTGTAATGATGGGGAGAAGGTGTGTTTAATGATTGGGAGTAGGTGTGTTTAATGATTGGGAGTAGGTGTGTTTAATGATGGGGAATTGGTGTGTAATGATGGGGAGCAGGTGTGTAATGATGGGGAGCAGGTGTGTAATGATGGAAAGGAGGTGTTTAATGATGGGGAGCAGGTGTGTTGTGTGTTTAATGATGGGGAGCAGGTTTGTTTAATGATGGGGAGCAAGTGTGTAATGATGGGGAGCAGGTGTGTTTAATGATGGGGAGAAGGTGTGTTTAATGATTGGGAGTAGGTGTGTTTAATGATTGGGAGTAGGTGTGTTTAATGATGGGGAGCTGGTGTGTAATGATGGGGAGCAGGTGTGTAATGATGGGGAGCAGGTGTGTAATGATGGGGAGAAGTTGTGTAATGATGGGGAGCAGGTGTGTAATGATGGGAAGGAGGTGTGTATTGATGGGGAGCAGGTGTGTTGTGTGTTTAATGATGGGGAGCAGGTTTGTTTAATGATGGGGAGCAGGTGTGTAATGATGAGGAGCAGAAGTGTTTAATGATGGGGAGAAGGTGTGTAATGATGGGGAGAAGGTGTGTAATGATGGGGAGCAGGTGTGTAATGATGGGGAGCAGGTGTGTTTAATGATTGGGAGCTGGTGTGTAATGATGGGGAGCAGGTGTGTAAAGATGGGGAGCAGGTGTGTAATGATGGGGAGCAGGTGTGTAATGATAGGGAGCAGGTGTGTAATGATGGGGAGCAGGTGTGTACTGATGGGGAGCAGGTGTGTGTAATGATGGGGAGCAGGTGTGTAATGACGGGGAGCAGGTGTGTAATGATGGGGAGAAGTTGTGTAATGATGGGGAGCAGGTGTGTAATGATGGGAAGGAGGTGTGTATTGATGGGGAGCAGGTGTGTTGTGCATTTAATGATGGTGAGTAGGTTTGTTTAATGATGGGGAGTAGGTGTGTAACGATGGGGGGCAGGTGTGTAATGATGGGGTGCAGGGGTGTGTAATGATGGGGAGTAGGTGTGTAATGATAGGGAGCAGATGTGTAATGATGGGGAGCAGTTGTGTAATGATGAGGAGCAGGTGTGTAATGATGGGGTGCATGTGTGTAATGATGGGGAGCAGGTGTGTAATGATGGGGAGCAGGTGTGTAATGATGGGGAGCAGGTGTGAAATGATGGGGAGCAGTTGTGTGTAATGGTGGGGAGAAGGTGTGTAATGATGGGGAGCAGGTGTGTTTAATGATGGGGAGAAGGTGTGTAATGATGGGGAGAAGGTGTGTAATGATGGGGAGCAGGTGTGTAATGATGTGGAGAAGTTGTGTAATGATGGGGAGAAGGTGTGTAATGATGGGGAGAAGGTGTGTAATGATGGGGAGCAGATGTGTAATGATGGGGAGCAGGTGTGTAATGATGGGGAGCAGGTTTGTGTAATGGTGGGGAGAAGGTGTGTAATGATTGGGAGAAGGTGTGTTTAATGATTGGGAGCAGATGTGTTTAATGACGGGGAGTAGGTGTGTAATGATGGGGAGCAGGTGTGTTTAATGAGGTGGAGAAGGTGTGTAATGATGGGGAGAAGGTGTTTAATGATGGGGAGCAAGTGTGTAATGATGTGGAGAAGGTGTGTAATGATGGGGAGTAGGTGTGTAATGATGGGAAGGAGGTGTTTAATGATGGGGAGCAGGTGTGTTGTGTGTTTAATGATGGGGAGCAGGTTTGTTTAATGATGGGGAGCAGGTGTGTAATGATGGGGAGCAGGTGTGTTTAATGATGGGGAGAAGGTGTGTTTAATGATTGGGAGTAGGTGTGTTTAATGATGTGGAGTAGGTGTGTTTAATGATGGGGAGCTGGTGTGTAATGATGGGGAGCAGGTGTGTAATGATGGGGAGTAGGTGTGTAATGATGGGGAGAAGTTGTGTAATGATGGGGAGCAGGTGTGTAATGATGGGAAGGAGGTGTGCATTGATGGGGAGCAGGGTGTAATGGTGGGGAGCAGGTGTATTTAATGATGGGGAGTAGGTGTGTTTAATGATGGGGAACAGGTGTGTATTGATGGCGAGCAGGTGTGTTTAATGATGGGGAGTGGGTTTGTTTAATGATGGGGAGCAGATGTGTAATGATGGGGAGCATGTGTTTTTAATGATGGGGAGCAGGTGTGTTTAATGATGGGGAGCAGGTGTGTAATGATGGGGAGTAGGTGTGTTTAATGATTGGGAGCAGATGTGTTTAATGATGGGGAGTAGGTGTGTCATGATGGGGAGCAGAAGTGTAATGATGGGGAGAAGGTGTGTAATGATGGAGATAAGGTGTGTAATGATGGGGAGTAGGTGTGTAATGATGGGGAGCAGAAGTGTAATGATGGGGAGCAGGTGTGTAATGATGGGGTGCAGGTTTGTAATGATGGGAAGCAGGTGTGTAATGATGGGGAGCAGGTGTGTAATGATGGGGATCAGGTGTGTAATGATGAGGAGCAGGTGTGTTTAATGATGGGGAGCAGGTGTGTTTAATGATTGGGAGCAGATGTGTTTAATGATGGGGAGCAGGTGTCTAATGATGGGGAGCGGTTGTGTAATGATGGGGAGTAGGTGTGTAATGATGGGGAGAAGGTGTTTAATGATGGGGAGCAAGTGTGTAATGATGTGGAGAAGGTGTGTAATGATGGGGAGTAGGTGTGTAAGGATGGGAAGGAGGTGTTTAATGATGGGGAGCAGGTGTGTTGTGTGTTTAATGATGGGGAGCAGGTGTGTTTAATGATTGGGAGCAGATGTGTTTAATGATGGGGAGCAGGTGTGTAATGATGGGGAGCGGTTGTGTAATGATGGGGAGTAGGTGTGTAATGATGGGGAGAAGGTGTTTAATGATGGGGAGCAAGTGTGTAATGATGTGGAGAAGGTGTGTAATGATGGGGAGTAGGTGTGTAATGATGGGAAGGAGGTGTTTAATGATGGGGAGCAGGTGTGTTGTGTGTTTAATGATGGGGAGCAGGTTTGTTTAATGATGGGGAGCAGGTGTGTAATGATGGGGAGCAGGTGTGTTTAATGATGGGGAGAAGGTGTGTTTAATGATTGGGAGTAGGTGTGTTTAATGATGTGGAGTAGGTGTGTTTAATGATGGGGAGCTGGTGTGTAATGATGGGGAGCAGGTGTGTAATGATGGGGAGTAGGTGTGTAATGATGGGGAGAAGTTGTGTAATGATGGGGAGCAGGTGTGTAATGATGGGAAGGAGGTGTGCATTGATGGGGAGCAGGGGTGTAATGGTGGGGAGCAGGTGTATTTAATGATGGGGAGCAGTTGTGTTTAATGATGGGGAACAGGTGTGTATTGATGGGGAGCAGGTGTGTTTAATGATGGGGAGCGGGTTTGTTTAATGATGGGGAGCAGATGTGTAATGATGGGGAGCAGGTCTTTTTAATGATGGGGAGCAGGTGTGTTTAATGATGGGGAGCAGGTGTGTAATGATGGGGAGTAGGTGTGTTTAATGATTGGGAGCAGATGTGTTTAATGATGGGGAGTAGGTGTGTCATGATGGGGAGCAGAAGTGTAATGATGGGGAGAAGGTGTGTAATGATGGAGATAATGTGTGTAATGATGGGGAGTAGGTGTGTAACGATGGGGGGCAGGTGTGTAATGATGGGGTGCAGGGGTGTGTAATGATGGGGAGCAGGTGTGTAATGATGGGGAGTAGGTATGTAATGATAGGGAGCAGGTGTGTAATGATGGGGAGCAGGTGTGTAATGATGGGGAGAAGGTGTGTAATGACGGGGAGTAGGTGTGTTTAATGATGGGGAGTAGGTGGGTAATGATGGGGAGCAGGTGTGTAATGATAGGGAGCAGATGTGTAATGATGGGGAGCAGGTGTGTAATGATGGGGAGAAGGTGTGTAATGATGGGGAGCAGGTGTGTTTAATGATGGGGAGAAGGTGTGTAATGATGGGGAGAAGGTGTGTAATGATGGGGAGCAGATGTGTAATGATGGGGAGAAGTTGTGTAATGATGGGGAGAAGGTGTGTAATGATGGGGAGAAGGTGTGTAATGATGGGGAGCAGATGTGTAATGATGGGGAGCAGGTGTGTAATGATGGGGAGCACGTTTGTGTAATGGTGGGGAGAAGGTGTGTAATGATTGGGAGAAGGTGTGTAATGATGGGGAGTAGGTGTTTAATGACGGGGAGTAGGTGTGTAATGATGGGGAGTAGGTGTGTTTAATGATTGGGAGCAGATGTGTTTAATGACGAGGAGTAGGTGTGTAATGATGGGGAGAAGGTGTGTAATGATGGGGAGAAGGTGTGTAATGATGGGGAGCAGGTGTGTAATGATGTGGAGAAGGTGTGTAATGATGGGGAGAAGGTGTGTAATGATGCGGAGCAGGTGTGTAATGATGAGGAGCAGGTGTGTTTAATGATGGGGAGCAGGTGTGTTTAATGATTGGGAGCAGTTGTGTTTAATGATGGGGAGCAGGTGTGTAATGATGGGGAGCGGTTGTGTAATGATGGGGAGTAGGTGTGTAATGATGGGAAGGAGGTGTGTATTGATGGGGAGCAGGTGTGTTGTGTGTTTAATGATGGGGAGTAGGTTTGTTTAATGATGGGGAGCAGGTGTGTAATGATGGGGAGCAGGTGTGTTTAATGATGGGGAGAAGGTGTTTTTAATGATAAGGAGCAGGTGTGTAATGATGGGGAGCAGAAGTGTAATGATGGGGAGCGGGTGTGTAATGATGGGGTGCAGGTTTGTAATGATGGGAAGCAGGTGTGTAATGATGGGGAGCAGGTGTGTAATGATGAGGAGCAGGTGTGTTTAATGATGGGGAGCAGGTGTGTTTAATGATTGGGAGCAGATGTGTTTAATGATGGGGAGCAGGTGTGTAATGATGGGGAGAAGTTGTGTAATGATGGGGAGTAGGTGTGTAATGATGGAAAGGAGGTGTTTAATGATGGGGAGCAGGTGTGTTGTGTGTTTAATGATGGGGAGCAGGTTTGTTTAATGATGGGGAGCAGGTGTGTAATGATGGGGAGAAGGTGTGTAATGACGGGGAGTAGGTGTGTTTAATGATGGGGAGTAGGTGGGTAATGATGGGGAGCAGGTGTGTAATGATAGGGAGCAGATGTGTAATGATGGGGAGCAGGTGTGTAATGATGGGGAGAAGGTGTGTAATGATGGGGAGCAGGTGTGTTTAATGATGGGGAGAAGGTGTGTAATGATGGGGAGAAGGTGTGTAATGATGGGGAGCAGATGTGTAATGATGGGGAGAAGTTGTGTAATGATGGGGAGAAGGTGTGTAATGATGGGGAGAAGGTGTGTAATGATGGGGAGCAGATGTGTAATGATGGGGAGCAGGTGTGTAATGATGGGGAGCACGTTTGTGTAATGGTGGGGAGAAGGTGTGTAATGATTGGGAGAAGGTGTGTAATGATGGGGAGTAGGTGTTTAATGACGGGGAGTAGGTGTGTAATGATGGGGAGTAGGTGTGTTTAATGATTGGGAGCAGATGTGTTTAATGACGAGGAGTAGGTGTGTAATGATGGGGAGAAGGTGTGTAATGATGGGGAGAAGGTGTGTAATGATGGGGAGCAGGTGTGTAATGATGTGGAGAAGGTGTGTAATGATGGGGAGAAGGTGTGTAATGATGCGGAGCAGGTGTGTAATGATGAGGAGCAGGTGTGTTTAATGATGGGGAGCAGGTGTGTTTAATGATTGGGAGCAGTTGTGTTTAATGATGGGGAGCAGGTGTGTAATGATGGGGAGCGGTTGTGTAATGATGGGGAGTAGGTGTGTAATGATGGGAAGGAGGTGTGTATTGATGGGGAGCAGGTGTGTTGTGTGTTTAATGATGGGGAGTAGGTTTGTTTAATGATGGGGAGCAGGTGTGTAATGATGGGGAGCAGGTGTGTTTAATGATGGGGAGAAGGTGTTTTTAATGATAAGGAGCAGGTGTGTAATGATGGGGAGCAGAAGTGTAATGATGGGGAGCGGGTGTGTAATGATGGGGTGCAGGTTTGTAATGATGGGAAGCAGGTGTGTAATGATGGGGAGCAGGTGTGTAATGATGAGGAGCAGGTGTGTTTAATGATGGGGAGCAGGTGTGTTTAATGATTGGGAGCAGATGTGTTTAATGATGGGGAGCAGGTGTGTAATGATGGGGAGAAGTTGTGTAATGATGGGGAGTAGGTGTGTAATGATGGAAAGGAGGTGTTTAATGATGGGGAGCAGGTGTGTTGTGTGTTTAATGATGGGGAGCAGGTTTGTTTAATGATGGGGAGCAGGTGTGTAATGATGGGGAGCAGGTGTGTTTAATGATGGGGAGAAGGTGTGTTTAATGATTGGGAGTAGGTGTGTTTAATGATTGGGAGTAGGTGTGTTTAATGATGGGGAGCTGGTGTGTAATGATGGGGAGAAGTTGTGTAATGATGGGGAGCAGATATGTTGTGTGTTTAATGATGGGGAGCAGGTTTGTTTAATGATGGGGAGCAGGTGTGTAATGATGAGGAGCAGAAGTGTTTAATGATGGGGAGAAGGTGTGTAATGATGGGGAGAAGGTGTGTAATGATGGGGAGCAGGTGTGTAATGATGGGGAGCAGTTGTGTAATGATGGGGAGAAGGTGTGTAATGATGGGGTGCAGGTGTGCGTAATGATGGGGAGCAGGTGTGTAATGATGGGGAGCAGGTGTGTAATGATAGGGAGCAGGTGTGTAATGATGGGGAGCAGGTGTGTACTGATGGGGAGCAGGTGTGTGTAATGATGGGGAGCAGGTGTGTAATGATGGGGAGCAGTTGTGTAATGATGGGGAGCAGGTGTGTAATGATGGGGAGAAGGTGTGTAATGATGGGGAGCAGGTGTGTAATGATGGGGAGAAGGTGTGTAATGATGGGGAGCAGGTGTGTGTAATGGTGGGGAGAAGGTGTGTAATGATGGGGAGCAGGTGTGTTTAATGATGGGGAGAAGGTGTGTAATGATGGGGAGAAGGTGTTTAATGATGGGGAGCAGGTGTGTAATGATGGGGAGAAGTTGTGTAATGATGGGGAGAAGGTGTGTAATGATGGGGAGAAGGTGTGTAATGATGGGGAGCAGGTGTGTAATGATGGGGAGCAGGTTTGTGTAATGGTGGGGAGAAGGTGTGTAATGATTGGGAGAAGGTGTGTAATGATGGGGAGTAGGTGTTTAATGATGGGGAGTAGGTGTGTAATGATGGGGAGTAGGTGTGTTTAATGATTGGGAGCAGATGTGTTTAATGACGGGGAGTAGGTGTGTAATGATGGGGAGCAGGTGTGTTTAATGATGGGGAGAAGGTGTGTAATGATGGGGAGAAGGTGTGTAATGATGGGGAGCAGGTGTGTAATGATGTGGAGAAGGTGTGTAATGATGGGGAGAAGGTGTGTAATGATGGGGAGCAGGTGTGTAATGATGAGGAGCAGGTGTGTTTAATGATGGGGAGCAGGTGTGTTTAATGATTGGGAGCAGTTGTGTTTAATGATGGGGAGCAGGTGTGTAATGATGGGGAGCGGTTGTGTAATGATGGGGAGTAGGTGTGTAATGATGGGAAGGAGGTGTGTATTGATGGGGAGCAGGTGTGTTGTGTGTTTAATGATGGGGAGTAGGTTTGTTTAATGATGGGGAGCAGGTGTGTAATGATGGGGAGCAGGTGTGTTTAATGATGGGGAGAAGGTGTTTTTAATGATTGGGAGTAGGTGTGTTTAATGATTGGGAGTAGGTGTGTTTAATGATGGGGAGCTGGTGTGTAATGATGGGGAGCAGGTGTTTAATGATGGGGAGCAGGTGTGTAATGATGGGGAACAGGTGTGTAATGATGGGAAGGAGGTGTGTATTGATGGGGAGCAGATGTGTTGTGTGTTTAATGATGGGGAGCAGGTTTGTTTAATGATGGGGAGCAGGTGTGTAATGATGAGGAGCAGAAGTGTTTAATGATGGGGAGAAGGTGTTAAATGATGGGGAGAAGGTGTGTAATGATGGGGAGCAGGTGTGTAATGATGGGGAGCAGGTGTGTAATGATGGGGAACAGGTGTGTGTAATGATGGGGAGCAGGTGTTAAATGATGGGGAGTAGGTGTGTTATGATCGGGGGCAGGTGTGTAATGATGGGGTGCAGGTGTGCGTAATGACGGGGAGCAGGTGTGTAATGATGGGGAGCAGGTGTGTAATGATAGGGAGCAGATGTGTAATGATGGGGAGCAGGTGTGTACTGATGGGGAGCAGGTGTGTGTAATGATAGGGAGCAGGTGTGTAGTGATCGGGGGCAGGTGTGTAATGATGGGGAGTAGGTGTGTAACGATGGGGGGCAGGTGTGTAATGATGGGGTGCAGGGGTGTGTAATGATGGGGAGCAGGTGTGTAATGATGGGGAGCAGGTATGTAATGATAGGGAGCAGGTGCGTAATGATGGGGAGCAGGTGTGTAATGATGGGGAGAAGGTGTGTAATGATGGGGAGTAGGTGTGTTTAATGATGGGGAGCAGGTGGGTAATGATGGGGAGCAGGTGTGTAATGATAGGGAGCAGATGTGTAATGATGGGGAGCAGGTGTGTAATGATGGGGAGAAGGTGTGTAATGATGGGGAGCAGGTGTGTAATGATGGGGAGAAGGTGTGTAATGATGGGGAGCAGGTGTGTGTAATGGTGGGGAGAAGGTGTGTAATGAATGGGAGCAGTTGTGTTTAATGATGGGGTGAAGGTGTGTAATGATGGGGAGAAGGTGTGTAATGATGGGGAGGAGGTTTGTAATGATGTGGAGAAGGTGTGTAATGATGGGGAGAAGGTGTGTAATGATGGGGAGAAGGTGTGTAATGATGGGGAGCAGATGTGTAATGATGGGGAGCAGGTGTGTAATGATGGGGAGCAGATGTGTAATGATGGGGAGCAGGTGTGTGTAATGGTGGGGAGCAGATGTGTAATGATGGGGAGAAGGTGTGTAATGATGGGGAGTAGGTGTGCAATGATGGGGAGTAGGTGTGTAATGATGGGGAGTAGGTGTGTTTAATGATTGGGAGCAGATGTGTTTAATGACGGGGAGTAGGTGTGTAATGATGGGGAGCAGTTGTGTTGAATGATGGGGAGAAGGTGTGTGATGATGGGGAGAAGGTGTGTAATGATGGGGAGCAGGTGTGTAATGATGTGGAGAAGGTGTGTAATGATGGGGAGAAGGTGTGTAATGATGGGGAGAAGGTGTGTAATGATGGGGAGCAGATGTGTAATGATGGGGAGCAGGTGTGTAATGATGGGGAGCAGATGTGTAATGATGGGGAGCAGGTGTGTGTAATGGTGGGGAGCAGATGTGTAATGATGGGGAGAAGGTGTGTAATGATGGGGAGTAGGTGTGTAATGATGGGGAGTAGGTGTGTTTAATGATTGGGAGCAGATGTGTTTAATGACGGGGAGTAGGTGTGTAATGATGGGGAGCAGTTGTGTTTAATGATGGGGAGAAGTTGTGTAATGATGGGGAGCAGGTGTGTAATGATGGGAAGGAGGTGTGCATTGATGGGGAGCAGGGGTGTAATGGTGGGGAGCAGGTGTATTTAATGATGGGGAGCAGGTGTGTTTAATGATTGGGAGCAGATGTGTTTAATGACGGGGAGTAGGTGTGTAATGATGGGGAGCAGGTGTGTTTAATGATGGGGAGAAGGTGTGTAATGATGGGGAGAAGGTGTGTAATGATGGGGAGCAGGTGTGTAATGATGTGGAGAAGGTGTGTAATGATGGGGAGAAGGTGTGTAATGATGGGGAGCAGGTGTGTAATGATGAGGAGCAGGTGTGTTTAATGATGGGGAGCAGGTGTGTTTAATGATTGGGAGCAGTTGTGTTTAATGATGGGGAGCAGGTGTGTAATGATGGGGAGCGGTTGTGTAATGATGGGGAGTAGGTGTGTAATGATGGGAAGGAGGTGTGTATTGATGGGGAGCAGGTGTGTTGTGTGTTTAATGATGGGGAGTAGGTTTGTTTAATGATGGGGAGCAGGTGTGTAATGATGGGGAGCAGGTGTGTTTAATGATGGGGAGAAGGTGTTTTTAATGATTGGGAGTAGGTGTGTTTAATGATTGGGAGTAGGTGTGTTTAATGATGGGGAGCTGGTGTGTAATGATGGGGAGCAGGTGTTTAATGATGGGGAGCAGGTGTGTAATGATGGGGAACAGGTGTGTAATGATGGGAAGGAGGTGTGTATTGATGGGGAGCAGATGTGTTGTGTGTTTAATGATGGGGAGCAGGTTTGTTTAATGATGGGGAGCAGGTGTGTAATGATGAGGAGCAGAAGTGTTTAATGATGGGGAGAAGGTGTTAAATGATGGGGAGAAGGTGTGTAATGATGGGGAGCAGGTGTGTAATGATGGGGAGCAGGTGTGTAATGATGGGGAACAGGTGTGTGTAATGATGGGGAGTAGGTGTTAAATGATGGGGAGTAGGTGTGTTATGATCGGGGGCAGGTGTGTAATGATGGGGTGCAGGTGTGCGTAATGACGGGGAGCAGGTGTGTAATGATGGGGAGCAGGTGTGTAATGATAGGGAGCAGATGTGTAATGATGGGGAGCAGGTGTGTACTGATGGGGAGCAGGTGTGTGTAATGATAGGGAGCAGGTGTGTAGTGATCGGGGGCAGGTGTGTAATGATGGGGAGTAGGTGTGTAACGATGGGGGGCAGGTGTGTAATGATGGGGTGCAGGGGTGTGTAATGATGGGGAGCAGGTGTGTAATGATGGGGAGTAGGTATGTAATGATAGGGAGCAGGTGCGTAATGATGGGGAGCAGGTGTGTAATGATGGGGAGAAGGTGTGTAATGATGGGGAGTAGGTGTGTTTAATGATGGGGAGCAGGTGGGTAATGATGGGGAGCAGGTGTGTAATGATAGGGAGCAGATGTGTAATGATGGGGAGCAGGTGTGTAATGATGGGGAGAAGGTGTGTAATGATGGGGAGCAGGTGTGTAATGATGGGGAGAAGGTGTGTAATGATGGGGAGCAGGTGTGTGTAATGGTGGGGAGAAGGTGTGTAATGATGGGGAGCAGTTGTGTTTAATGATGGGGTGAAGGTGTGTAATGATGGGGAGAAGGTGTGTAATGATGGGGAGGAGGTTTGTAATGATGTGGAGAAGGTGTGTAATGATGGGGAGAAGGTGTGTAATGATGGGGAGAAGGTGTGTAATGATGGGGAGCAGATGTGTAATGATGGGGAGCAGGTGTGTAATGATGGGGAGCAGATGTGTAATGATGGGGAGCAGGTGTGTGTAATGGTGGGGAGCAGATGTGTAATGATGGGGAGAAGGTGTGTAATGATGGGGAGTAGGTGTGCAATGATGGGGAGTAGGTGTGTAATGATGGGGAGTAGGTGTGTTTAATGATTGGGAGCAGATGTGTTTAATGACGGGGAGTAGGTGTGTAATGATGGGGAGCAGTTGTGTTGAATGATGGGGAGAAGGTGTGTGATGATGGGGAGAAGGTGTGTAATGATGGGGAGCAGGTGTGTAATGATGTGGAGAAGGTGTGTAATGATGGGGAGAAGGTGTGTAATGATGGGGAGAAGGTGTGTAATGATGGGGAGCAGATGTGTAATGATGGGGAGCAGGTGTGTAATGATGGGGAGCAGATGTGTAATGATGGGGAGCAGATGTGTGTAATGGTGGGGAGCAGATGTGTAATGATGGGGAGAAGGTGTGTAATGATGGGGAGTAGGTGTGTAATGATGGGGAGTAGGTGTGTTTAATGATTGGGAGCAGATGTGTTTAATGACGGGGAGTAGGTGTGTAATGATGGGGAGCAGTTGTGTTTAATGATGGGGAGAAGTTGTGTAATGATGGGGAGCAGGTGTGTAATGATGGGAAGGAGGTGTGCATTGATGGGGAGCAGGGGTGTAATGGTGGGGAGCAGGTGTATTTAATGATGGGGAGCAGGTGTGTTTAATGATGGGGAACAGGTGTGTATTGATGGGGAGCAGGTGTGTTTAATGATGGGGAGCGGGTTTGTTTAATGATGGGGAGCAGATGTGTAATGATGGGGAGCAGGTCTTTTTAATGATGGGGAGCAGGTGTGTTTAATGATGGGGAGCAGGTGTGTAATGATGGGGAGTAGGTGTGTTTAATGATTGGGAGCAGATGTGTTTAATGATGGGGAGTAGGTGTGTCATGATGGGGAGCAGAAGTGTAATGATGGGGAGAAGGTGTGTAATGATGGAGATAATGTGTGTAATGATGGGGAGTAGGTGTGTAACGATGGGGGGCAGGTGTGTAATGATGGGGTGCAGGGGTGTGTAATGATGGGGAGCAGGTGTGTAATGATGGGGAGTAGGTATGTAATGATAGGGAGCAGGTGTGTAATGATGGGGAGCAGGTGTGTAATGATGGGGAGAAGGTGTGTAATGACGGGGAGCAGGTGTGTTTAATGATGGGGAGTAGGTGGGTAATGATGGGGAGCAGGTGTGTAATGATAGGGAGCAGATGTGTAATGATGGGGAGCAGGTGTGTAATGATGGGGAGAAGGTGTGTAATGATGGGGAGCAGGTGTGTAATGATGGGGAGAAGGTGTGTAATGATGGGGAGCAGGTGTGTGTAATGGTGGGGAGAAGGTGTGTAATGATGGGGAGCAGTTGTGTTTAATGATGGGGTGAAGGTGTGTAATGATGGGGAGAAGGTGTGTAATGATGGGGAGCAGGTTTGTAATGATGTGGAGAAGGTGTGTAATGATGGGGAGAAGGTGTGTAATGATGGGGAGAAGGTGTGTAATGATGGGGAGCAGGTGTGTAATGATGGGGAGCAGATGTGTAATGATGGGGAGCAGGTGTGTGTAATGGTGGGGAGCAGATGTGTAATGATGGGGAGAAGGTGTGTAATGATGGGGAGTAGGTGTGCAATGATGGGGAGTAGGTGTGTAATGATGGGGAGTAGGTGTGTTTAATGATTGGGAGCAGATGTGTTTAATGACGGGGAGTAGGTGTGTAATGATGGGGAGCAGTTGTGTTTAATGATGGGGAGAAGGTGTGTGATGATGGGGAGAAGGTGTGTAATGATGGGGAGCAGGTGTGTAATGATGTGGAGAAGGTGTGTAATGATGGGGAGAAGGTGTGCAATGATGGGGAGAAGGTGTGTAATGATGGGGAGCAGATGTGTAATGATGGGGAGCAGGTGTGTAATGATGGGGAGCAGATGTGTAATGATGGGGAGCAGGTGTGTGTAATGGTGGGGAGCAGATGTGTAATGATGGGGAGAAGGTGTGTAATGATGGGGAGTAGGTGTGTAATGATGGGGAGTAGGTGTGTAATGATGGGGAGTAGGTGTGTTTAATGATTGGGAGCAGATGTGTTTAATGACGGGGAGTAGGTGTGTAATGATGGGGAGCAGTTGTGTTTAATGATGGGGAGAAGGTGTGTGATGATGGGGAGAAGGTGTGTAATTATGGGGAGCAGGTGTGTAATGATGTGAAGAAGGTGTGTAATGATGGGGAGAAGGTGTGTAATGATGGGGAGAAGGTGTGTAATGATGGGGAGCAGGTGTGTAATGATGGGGAGCAGGTGTGTAATGAGGAGCAGGTGTGTAATGATGGGGTGCAGGTGTGTAATGATGAGGAGCAGGTGTGTAATGATGGGGAGAAGGTGTGTAATGATGGGGAGAAGGTGTGTAATGATGGGGAGCAGGTGTGTAATGATGGGGAGCAGGTGTGTAATGAGGAGCAGGTGTGTAATGATGGGGTGCAGGTGTGTAATGATGAGGAGCAGGTGTGTAATGATGAGGAGCAGGTGTGTAATGATGAGGAGCAGGTGTGTAATGATGAGGAGCAGGTGTGTAATGATAAGGAGCAGGTGTGTAATGATGAGGAGCAGGTGTGTAATGATAAGGAGCAGGTGTGTAATGATAAGGAGCAGGTGTGTAATGATGGGGAGCAGGTGTGTAATGAAGAGGAGTAGGTGTGTAATGATAAGGAGCAGGTGTGTGTAATGATGGTTGCCAGGATCAGTGGTTAGTAGACCGGCGACGTTGAGTACAGGAGAGGGGGAAAGGGAGTAGCGTAGCAAGGACGAGCAATGTTGGAGCGGCATTGACTAAAATCCAGTATATACATATGAAATGAGTAAAGCAGTACGTAAACATGATTAAAGTGACTAGTGTGCTATTATTAAAGTGGCCAGTGTTTCCATGTCTATGTATATAGTGCAGCAGCCTCTAAGATGCATGGTTAAGTTACCAAGTGGTTGCCGGCTAGGGATGGCCATTTAACTTCTTGCGAATATAGGGGGTGCTGTTTCGACTTAGCATAAATCGGTCTCCAGATTAAACGGCTTCCTACTAAATTCTTGCTCGTACAATATGCATATTATTATTATTATTGGATAGAAAACACTCTCTTGTTTCTATTGCCGTTGGAATTTTGTCTCTGAGTGAAACAGAACTCCTACTACAGCACTTTTCATGACAGGGAGTGAGATTTCAGAAATCTTGGCCCCTGTTCCCAGGTCAGTTGTAATGTCCCTGTAAATGCTATGGAGAAACAAACACTGCCTACGTCTTCCTCTGGATGTCAGTACGTGGTGACGCTTTGAATGGAGTCGATTGCGCAATCAGGGCCTGTATAAAACACCAAAGACCGGAAGTACATTTATTTTCGTCTCTGCGCCTGACGCACGATGGACATCGGACTTGCCTCCTTCCAAGCTGTTGTTTAGCCAGTAATATTTCTCCGGTCATGTTTTTACTCGTTATAGGTGTTAAAAACATCATAAGGTAGTTAATTTGAACCGTTTTATAGCAATTTATATCCGTTTAGGGCGATTTTATGGCATTTCTGTGTAATGCACTTTGAAGCGCTGGGCACTTTTCGAGTGCATGGTGAACGTTAGTGACCATTTCGACCGGACAAGAGGAGATCTTTCGACCAAAAGACGATTAGACCGGAGAAAGGATTCATTGCCCAAGATTCTGATGGAAGAACAGCTCATAGTAAGAACAATTTATGATGATAAATCGTGTTTCTGTCGAAAAATGTTAAACGCTTATGCCGCCATTTTGTTTGGTATAGCTTCGCTTGGCGCAACCTGTATTGAAAAGTAAGGATAATTTAAAAAATGTAATTCAGCGATTGTATTAAGAATTAAATTGTCTATCAATCGCTGTCCACCCTGTATTTTTTAGTCAAGTTTATGAGTATTTATGTATAAGACTAGATCACTGTCCAATATGGCGCCCGACATTTTCTGACCAGCTTGGCTACTTTTCTCATTGTCTAACCACGATTTTGGTGGCTAAATATGCACATTTTCGAACAAACTCTATATGTATGTTGTAATATGATGTTACAGGAGTGTCATCTGAAGAATTCTGAGAAGGTTAGTGAAAAAATTAATACATTTTGGTGGTGATAATGCTATCGCTCTTTTTGCCGTGAATCAATGCTGGGGTAATGTTTGCACATGTGCTATGGTAATATAACGATTTATTGTGTTTTCGCTGTAAGACACTTAGAAAATCTGAAATATTGTCTGGATTCACAGGATCTGTGTCTTTCAATTAGTGTACGCTGTGTATTTTTAAGAAATGTTTTATGATTAGTAATTAGGTAATACACGTTGCTCTCTGTATTTTTTCTAGTCGAGTTGTGATGGTGGGTGCAATTGTAAACTATGATTTATACCTGAAATATGCACATTTTTCTAACAAAACCTATCCTATACCATGAATATGTTATCAGACTGTCATCTGATGAGGTTTTTTCTTGGTTAGTGGCTATCAATATCTTTATTTGGCCGAATTGGTGATAGCTACTGGTGTTGAGAAAAAATGGTGGACAAAGAAAAATTGTGACTTTTGCTAACGTGGTTAGCTAATAGATTTACATATTGTGTCTTCCTTGTAAAACATTTTATAAATCAGAGATGATGGCTTGAATCACAAGATCTGTATCTTTCATTTGGTGTCTTGAACTTGTGATTGAATGATATTTAGATGCTACTATTTAATTGTGACGCTATGCTAGCTATGCTATTCAGCTTTTTTACTGGTGGGGGAGGTGGGGGTGCTCCCGGATCCGGGTTTCTGAGTCGGTAGAAGGTCATTTAACAGTCTGATGGCTTTGAGATAGAAGCAGTTTTTCAGTCTCTCGGTCCCTGCTTTGATGCACCTGTACTGACCTCACCTTCTGTATGATAGCGGGGTGAACAGGCAGTGGCTCATGTGGTTGATGTCCTTAATTTTGACATCGGGTGCTGTAGGTGTCCTGGAGGGCAGGCAGTGTGCCCCTGGTGATGCTTTGGGCAGACCGCACTACCTACTGGAGAGCCCTGTAGATGCGGATGGTACAGTTGCCATAGGTGTCCTTAGGGGCCAAGCCGAATTTCTTCAGCCTCCTGAAGTTGAAGAGGCGCTGTTGTCTGTGTGGGTGGACCATTTCAAATTGTCAGTGATGTGTACGCAGAGGAACTTGAAGCTTTTGACTTTCTCCACTGCGGTCCCGTCGATGTGGATGGGGGGGTGCTCCCTCTGCTGTCTCCTGAAGTCCAGGATCAGCGCCTTCATTTTTTTTACATTGAGGGAGAGGCTATTTTCCTGGCACCACTCCGTCAGGGCCCTCACCTCCTCCCTAGGCTGTCTCGTCATTGTTGGTATTCAGGCCTACTACTGTTTTGTCGTCTGCAAACTTGATCATTGAGTTGGAGGCGTGCGTGGCCACGCATTTATGGTTGAACGGGCAGTACAGGAGGGGGCTGAGCACGCACCCTTGTGGGACCCCAATATTGAGGATCAGCGTATTGGAGGTGTTGTTTCCTACCTTCACCACTTGGGGGGGGCGGCCCGTCAGGAAGTCCGGGACCCAGTTGCACAGGGCGGGGTTCAGACCCAGGCCAGAGTTTAATGATAAGCTTGGAGGGTACTATGGTGTTGAAGGATGAGCTATAGTCAATGAACAGCATTCTTACATAGTGGCAAGAAAAGGTATGTGAACCCTTTGGAATTACCTTGATTTCTGCATTAATTGGTCAGAAAATTAGATCTGATCTTCATCTAAGTCACAACAACAGACAAAAGGGTTCACATACTTTTTATTGCCACTATGTAAGAATGCTGTTCATTGACTATAGTGCATCCTTCAACACCATAGTACCCTCCAAGCTTATCATTAAACTCTGGCCTGGGTCTGAACCCAGGTAGCGGTAAAGACAACAGCAATTGTCAGTTGTGAGGTGATGAGGTCATATGAGGTGATGGAGGCGGATGAATGTCACAACAATGGACATCAGCAAACCACTTTCCCACACAATGCCATACACGTGGTCTGCGGTTGAGAGGCCGATTGGACGTACTACCAAATTCTCTAGAACAACAGAGGGGGCTTATTGTAGAGACATTAACATTTAATTCTCTGGCAACAGCTCTGGTGGACATTTCTGAAGTCAGCATGCCAATTGCACACTCCCTCCACTTGTGACATCTGTGACGTTGTGTTGTGTGACAAAACTGCACATTATAGAGTGGCCTTTTATTGTCCCCAGCACAAGGTGCTCCTGTGTAATGATCATGCTGTTTAATCAGCTTCTTGATATGCCACACCTGTCAGGTGGATGGATTGTCTTGGCAAAGGTGAAATGCTCACTAACAAGAATGTTAACAAATTTGTGCACAAACTGAGAGAAATACATGTCTGGATCTTTTTTTTCAGATCATGAAACACGGGATCAACACTTCTTTATATTTTTGTTCCGTATACATATTTTTCTAATTCCCATTTTGTAGCATGATCTGTTTCCATCGCCATGTACCAAGTTGGGGTCTGCTTTGACTAACTTATCCAACAATAATCTGTTTGTTACATGGTACACTTTGACATGTTTATTAATTATGACAGAATAATGAAATATGATCTGGATTTCTGTGCATTTGTTGGCTTTCCCTGTGAATTCTCAGAATCTTTCTGACCATAAAGTAATCAAGACATACTCACCGAACCATGTCTCTTCTCTCTCTGAAAGTAAATGAGCTGTAGAAGACATCAAATAAAGTAATATATTCAGGCTCAGATTGAAATCCTGTATAGTTTTACTTATTTAATGGAACTTTTCAAAATGTTTTTTTTGTGAATCACATTACATAATAACTATTGTTCACCCCTTACACTAATTTCAGCCTCTTGGGAGAGGCAACCAGGTTTTTGGCTAACATGACCTGATACTTGGTAGAGTTCATGATGCCGCTGACCTTAACTCTCTACACTCGTGGGAATTAAATTCTTGATTGTATTTTTTCCCATATAAAGACACAACCTATGTGTTTTAATAAAATCAACTATTTGCACTGAGCTGATGCTTTAAGCGCACTGTTTTATGAAATTATTAAGACACAAATGACAGTATTTATTTTGTTAAATTGCTTTATCCAACATACCGTGGTTGTGTGAGGCTTGGAGCTCACAGAATCAGTAGGCTATTAATCCTTAAGAGTCTATTGATTCACCCGTGCGTCAATCTAAGTAACACAATAAAAATATCCCCATCAAAATCCGTCAGTTTAAGCTAGAGATATGCTTGTTTTTGCATGTGGGCTGTGTCTCAATTCACCACATCCCCCGATATCGGCCTTCTGCATCTGCAGTGGAAGGTAGCAGAGCTAGAGCTATTTCAGAGGCAGTCTGGAACTCGGTAGTGAGTGTTGCAACCTGGGACAGACAAATCCACTAATTTAAAAGGGTGTCCACATACACTACATCACCAAAAGTATCCCTAGCAAATTTACGGATTTTGATGGGGATTATTTTTTGTTACTTAAATTGACGCAGTGGTGCCGGCCATTACCGTGGGACGGGCCATTACCATGGTTGCTTGGGAACTCGCTTGTCTGTGATGAAAATAATCTCTGATTACAATGTCTTAGCAGCAGACGGTTGCAGCAAACTCAAACTAACATTGAAAAACAACTGCGTTGCGTCGTGCTTAAGAACAGCCCTTAGCCGTGGTATATTGGCCATATACTACACATTCCTGAGGTGTCTTATTGCCATTATAAAATGGTTATCAACACAGTTAGAACAGTAAAAATAAATGTTGTCATACCCGTGGAACACGGTTTTCAGCCAATCAGCATTCAGGGCTCGAACCACACAGTTTATAATTATGCCATGATGTGGTCTAGTCATTTCAACTCAGTAAAAACACGTTGTCTAATCTTCTTTTCTTTTTTTGCCGTTCAACAATGAAAGTTATGTGTTGTTGCAAATTCCCTTGAACCACTTATTATTTCAGTGCCATTGGTAGCCTAGTGGTTAGAGCGTTGGGCTAGTAACAGAAAGATTGCTATATCGAATCTCTGAGCTGACAAGGTAAAAAGCTGTCGTTCTACCCCTGAACAAGGCAGTTAATCCACTGTTCCTAGGCTGTCACTGAAAATAAGAATTAGTTCGTAACTGACTTGCCTGTTAAATAAAGAAACGTTGCTGTTACATCTTTATGGTGTTGCTGCTGGAAATGTGTTCATATTTTAATTTAGAAACGTTTGTAAATACATTTGTGAATAAACGTTCTTACCGTACCATCTGACATCATCTTCTCTTCTTCCTGGATGTTCTTAGAAAAACTGTTCTGTAGTTCATCAGCTCCACTTCTCAATGTAACTCTGGTTAGTTGGAGAAGAAGACAAATAATGATCTCAGATCCAACTCTTCAGTCGTCTTTTAATGGTGCTTCAAACTAGTGACTACACCCTCTACTGCTGTTTTACCTGAACAGTGACGTTTCCGAGAAACAGGTGTGTGTATGTGTATGCTGGTTATGGCTTTCAGTGTAGTCACAGTCTCAAACAACAGGATGTGGTACTCTCAACTGATCTTTTACTAGAACAGAGATGTTTCAGAGAAACATGTGGGTGTGTGCGTGCAATTATGCAGGTGTGCATACCTGTCCTTATCTCAGTTCTATTCTCTTCACTGCCGCTGTGAACCACAGGCTGATTGGAATGTTGAGTAACATACAGTCAAATGCATACAAACACACTTACACAGACTGACAGACTCACACACACACACGCAGACAAAGAAAGGGCTATGTCCCAGATCAGGGTTAGGTTCCCTCGACGTGGTCAGGATCAGAGGCATGAGGGTCAGAGGCATGAGGGTCAGAGGCATGAGGGTCAGAGGCATGAGGGTCAGAGACATGAGGGTCAGAGACATGAGGGTCAGAGACATGAGGGTCAGAGACATGAGGTTCAGAGACATGAGGATCAGAGACATGATGGTCAGAGACATGAGGGTCAGAGACATGAGGGTCAGAGGCATGAGGGTCAGAGACATGAGGGTCAGAGACATGAGGGTCAGAGGCATGAGGGTCAGAGGCATGAGGGTCAGAGACATGATGGTCAGAGACATGAGGTTCAGAGACATGAGGATCAGAGACATGATGGTCAGAGACATGAGGGTCAGAGACATGAGGGTCAGAGGCATGAGGGTCAGAGGCATGAGGGTCAGAGGCATGAGGATCAGAGGCATGAGGATCAGAGGCATGCGGATCAGAGGCATGAGGGTCAGAGACATGAGGGTCAGAGGCATGCGGTCAGAGGCATGAGGGTCAGAGACATGAGGGTCAGAGGCATGAGGGTCAGAGGCATGAGGGTCAGAGGCATGAGGGTCAGAGGCATGAGGGTCAGAGGCATGAGGGTCAGAGGCATGCGGATCAGAGGCATGAGGGTCAGAGACATGAGGATCAGAGGCATGCGGATCAGAGGCATGAGGGTCAGAGACATGAGGGTCAGAGGCATGAGGGTCAGAGACATGAGGGTCAGAGGCATGAGGGTCAGAGACATGAGGATCAGAGGCATGCGGGTCAGAGACATGCGGATCAGAGGCATGCGGGTCAGAGGCATGCGGGTCAGAGACATGAGACATGAGGGTCAGAGACATGAGACATGAGGGTCAGAGACATGAGACATGAGGATCAGAGACATGAGACATGAGGATCAGAGACATGAGACATGAGGATCAGAGACATGAGACATGAGGGTCAGAGACATGAGACATGAGGATCAGAGACATGAGACATGAGGGTCAGAGACATGAGACATAAGGATCAGAGACATGAGACATGAGGGTCAGAGACATGAGACATGAGGATCAGAGACATGAGACATGAGGGTCAGAGACATGAGGATCAGAGACATGATGATCAGAGACATGAGGGTCAGAGGCATGAGGGTCAGAGACATGAGGATCAGAGGCATGCGGGTCAGAGACATGCGGATCAGAGGCATGCGGGTCAGAGGCATGCGGGTCAGAGACATGAGACATGAGGGTCAGAGACATGAGACATGAGGGTCAGAGACATGAGACATGAGGATCAGAGACATGAGACATGAGGATCAGAGACATGAGACATGAGGATCAGAGACATGAGACATGAGGGTCAGAGACATGAGACATGAGGATCAGAGACATGAGACATGAGGGTCAGAGACATGAGACATGAGGATCAGAGACATGAGACATGAGGGTCAGAGACATGAGACATGAGGATCAGAGACATGAGACATGAGGGTCAGAGACATGAGGATCAGAGACATGATGATCAGAGACATGAGGATTAGAGACATGAGGATCAGAGACATGAGGATCAGAGACATGAGGATTAGAGACATGAGGTTCAGAGACATGAGGATTAGAGACATGAGGATCAGAGACATGAGGATCAGAGACATGAGGATTAGAGACATGAGGTTCAGAGACATGAGGATTAGAGACATGAGACATGAGGATCAGAGACATGAGGATCAGAGACATGGTGATCAGAGACATGAGGATTAGAGACATGAGGATCAGAGACATGAGGATTAGAGACATGAGGATTAGAGACATGAGGATCAGAGACATGAGACATGAGGATCAGAGACATGAGGGTCAGAGACATGATGGTCAGAGACATGAGGTTCAGAGACATGAGGATCAGAGACATGATGGTCAGAGACATGAGGGTCAGAGACATGAGGGTCAGAGGCATGAGGGTCAGAGGCATGAGGGTCAGAGGCATGAGGATCAGAGGCATGAGGATCAGAGGCATGCGGATCAGAGGCATGAGGGTCAGAGACATGAGGGTCAGAGGCATGCGGTCAGAGGCATGAGGGTCAGAGACATGAGGGTCAGAGGCATGAGGATCAGAGGCATGAGGGTCAGAGGCATGAGGGTCAGAGGCATGAGGGTCAGAGGCATGAGGGTCAGAGGCATGCGGATCAGAGGCATGAGGGTCAGAGACATGAGGATCAGAGGCATGCGGATCAGAGGCATGAGGGTCAGAGACATGAGGGTCAGAGGCATGAGGGTCAGAGACATGAGGGTCAGAGGCATGAGGGTCAGAGACATGAGGATCAGAGGCATGCGGGTCAGAGACATGCGGATCAGAGGCATGCGGGTCAGAGGCATGCGGGTCAGAGACATGAGACATGAGGGTCAGAGACATGAGACATGAGGGTCAGAGACATGAGACATGAGGATCAGAGACATGAGACATGAGGATCAGAGACATGAGACATGAGGATCAGAGACATGAGACATGAGGGTCAGAGACATGAGACATGAGGATCAGAGACATGAGACATGAGGGTCAGAGACATGAGACATGAGGATCAGAGACATGAGACATGAGGGTCAGAGACATGAGACATGAGGATCAGAGACATGAGACATGAGGGTCAGAGACATGAGGATCAGAGACATGATGATCAGAGACATGAGGATTAGAGACATGAGGATCAGAGACATGAGGATCAGAGACATGAGGATTAGAGACATGAGGTTCAGAGACATGAGGATTAGAGACATGAGGATCAGAGACATGAGGATCAGAGACATGAGGATTAGAGACATGAGGTTCAGAGACATGAGGATTAGAGACATGAGACATGAGGATCAGAGACATGAGGATCAGAGACATGATGATCAGAGACATGAGGATTAGAGACATGAGGATCAGAGACATGAGGATTAGAGACATGAGGATTAGAGACATGAGGATCAGAGACATGAGACATGAGGATCAGAGACATGAGGATTAGAGACATGAGGATTAGAGACATGAGGGTCAGAGACAGGTGGGTCAGAGACATGAGGGTCAGAGACATGAGACATGAGGATCAGAGACATGAGGATTAGAGACATGAGGATTAGAGACATGAGGATCAGAGACATGAGGGTCAGAGACAGGTGGGTCAGAGATATGGGATGACACTATTCCCTCAGATACACTCCACCTACCACTACACCCACTCCACCTACCTACCCTTTATCTATCCTAGATAGGTGACCCACTAGCAGCATCTCTAGGTTGGCATTATGCCCATTATCTCAACACCACTGACCCCGGCCTACACCCATTGTTCCCTCAGATACACCCCACCTACCCCTAAACCCCACCCCATTCCAAAGTCTCAAGAACAAAACCTGTGGTTTAATGTACAGTTGAAGTCGGAAGTTTACATACACCTTAGCCAAATACATTTAAATATGATCGTTTATTTAGATATTAGAATACCGTAGGATTAATTAGAAACATCGGTTGACTTGTTTGGATGAACTTTACCAGCAACCTTTTGGATTTGTTTGTATGCATGTTGAAGGAGTGGATTACTGAATCAAGCGCGCCAACTAAACTGACATTTTTGGGATATAAAGAAGGACTTGATCGAACAAAACGACCATTCATTGTGTAGCTGGGACCCTTGGAAATGCAAACAGGGGAAGATCTTCAAAGGTAAATGATTTACTTAATCGCTATTTGTGATTTTGTGACGCCTGTGCTGGTTGAAAACGTATTTTGTTGTGGGGCGCTGTCCTCAGATAATCGCATGGTATGCTTTCGCCGTAAAGCCTTTTTGACATCTGACAACGTGGTTGGATTATGTATGACACTTGTATGTCATGAATGTTTAATATTTAGATTTTGGTATTTTGAACTTCGCACTCTTCAATTTCACCGGATGTTGTCGTAGGTGTCCCGCTAGCGGTTCATGCGCTCAAAGAAGTTTTAAAAGGTGGAAATAGACCAAATTATTAGGGTGAGGCAAATGGGCTACTAACAGTTTACCACTCAACATACACTTAGTGTTACTTTCTTAGCTACAGTATACTTATCCAATAATTAATTAGATAATTTATGCAGCAGCATATAAGACATTTTTGGACTCACCTTGTTGTGATGTTGTCACTTGAACAGGAAGGTGGCGCGGAGGTCCTTCGTGGGCAAATTTTGTCATCAAAGAAAGAGAAAGATTACAACTCCGAGTTGCATGACCGTTCAAATCGTGCTTTACCAGTCTGATCTAATGTATCCCCGACTTTCAAGTTGCAATGCTTGTGGTAAGTCAATGTCACGATTCCTTCCAAACCAATCATTGTTGAATTTGCGATTTCCCACTTGTTGTGTAATGTTTATGTCCAATGGCCGATGAGCACCGATACGTTTTATCTATAATTTCTCTTCATTATTTTTCTTCATTTGGCAAGGATTTAAAAGGATTTGCCAGTAGATTGTTGACTTGATTCATTATGATGACTGCTAGCTAAGACTTTGAAAGTAAGATGTTGACATGATCAGTCCAATCACAGCTACTGTACAACGTTATTTGACATCATTTTATCTGTGGCCAATGACCTTGAGTCTTCTTGGAAGGTCACTTGTAATATAACTCTATGGCAGGACCCAAAGGGCTGAAATTTTGGACTTAAACTTGGCGATGATGTAGTGTCCCCATGAGTGACAGAACACTGAGCCAATCACGGCACAATTCTCCTATTTTCTGCTGGTTCGCCCCACCGCCACAGAAAGCACTGAAACACCTGCATTTTGGAGCTGCTTCATTCAAGAAAGCAAAAAAGAGACCATGTTTGTATGTGGCTTTATTAACTCAATTATACATATAATTTTTTTTACATTTTTTGCAAACTGGTATGTGACACGTATTAATGCCAAAATAGAACGCAAAACTGTCAAGCCCCCCCCCCAAGAAAAATATATATTCATTTTATTTTTGTGCTAAAAATGTTCTGCCCCAGGGTAGAGCGAGAACACAGACCAGGGAGGGAGTGCAGAGGGAGAACACAGACCAGGGAGGGAGGATAGAGGGAGAACACAGACCAAGGAGGGAGGGTGGAGGGAGGGTAGAGGGAGAACACAGACCAAGGAGGGAGGATAGAGGGAGAACACAGACCAGGGAGGGAGGATAGATGGAGGATAGAGGGAGAACACAGACCAGGGAGGGAGGATAGATGGAGGATAGAGGGAGAACACAGACCAGGGAGGGAGGATAGATGGAGGATAGAGGGAGAACACAGACCAGGGAGGGAGGATAGAGGGAAGGTAGAGGGAGAACACAGACCGGGGAGGGAGGATAGAGGGAGGATAGAGGGAGGGTAGAGGGAGGGTAGAGGGAGAACACAGACCAGGGAGGGAGGGTAGAGGGAGAACACAGAACGGGGAGGGAGAAGAGAGGGAGGGTAGAGGGAGAACACAGACCAGGGAGGGAGAGTAGAGGGAGGGTAGAGGGAGAACACAGACCAGGGAGGGAGGGTAGAGGGAGAACACAGACCAGGGAGGGAGGGTGGAGGGAGGGTAGAGGGAGAACACAGACCAAGGAGGGAGGATAGAGGGAGAACACAGACCAGGGAGGGAGGATAGAGGGAGGATAGAGGGAGAACACAGACCAGGGAGGGAGGATAGAGGGAAGGTAGAGGGAGAACACAGACCAGGGAGGGAGGATAGAGGGAGGGTAGAGGGAGGGTAGAGGGAGAACACAGACCAGGGAGGGAGGGTAGAGGGAGAACACAGACCAGGGAGGGAGGGTGGAGGGAGGGTAGAGGGAGAACACAGACCAAGGAGGGAGGATAGAGGGAGAACACAGACCAGGGAGGGAGGATAGATGGAGGATAGAGGGAGGATAGAGGGAGAACACAGCCCAGGGAGGGAGGATAGAGGGAAGGTAGAGGGAGAACACAGACCAGGGAGGGAGGATAGAGGGAGGGTAGAGGGAGGGTAGAGGGAGAACACAGACCAGGGAGGGAGGGTAGAGGGAGAACACAGACCAGGGAGGGAGAAGAGAGGGAGGGTAGAGGGAGAACACAGACCAGGGAGGGAGAGTAGAGGGAGGGTAGAGGGAGGGTAGAGGGAGAACACAGACCAGGGAGGGAGGGTAGAGGGAGAACACAGACCAGGGAGGGAGAACACAGACCAGGGAGGGAGGATAGAGGGAGGGTAGAGGGAGAACACAGACCAGGGAGAGAGGAGAGAGGGAGAACACAGACCAGGGAGGGAGGAGAGAGGGAGGGTAGAGGGAGAACACAGACCAGGGAGGGAGGGTAGAGGGAGGGTAGAGGGAGAATACAGACCAGGGAGGGAGGAGAGAGGGAGGGTAGAGGGAGAACACAGACCAGGGAGGGAGAGAAGAGGGAGAACACAGACCAGGGAGGGAGTGTAGAGGGAGAACACAGACCAGGGAGGGAGAAGAGAGGGAGGGTAGAGGGAGAACACAGACCAGGGAGGGAGAGTAGAGGGAGGGTAGAGGGAGGGTAGAGGGAGAACACAGACCAGGGAGGGAGGGTAGAGGGAGAACACAGACCAGGGAGGGAGAACACAGACCAGGGAGGGAGGATAGAGGGAGGGTAGAGGGAGAACACAGACCAGGGAGAGAGGAGAGAGGGAGAACACAGACCAGGGAGGGAGGAGAGAGGGAGGGTAGAGGGAGAACACAGACCAGGGAGGGAGGGTAGAGGGAGGGTAGAGGGAGAATACAGACCAGGGAGGGAGGAGAGAGGGAGGGTAGAGGGAGAACACAGACCAGGGAGGGAGAGAAGAGGGAGAACACAGACCAGGGAGGGAGTGTAGAGGGAGAACACAGACCAGGGAGGGAGGAGAGAGGGAGTGTAGAGGGAGAACACAGACCAGGGAGGAAGGATAGAGAGAGAACACAGACCAGGGATTATTTTTGGGCCTTAATGCTTTTATCCCACAGAAATGCATATATGGAAAAACATAAAATTTTTACTATCTATAGAGGTTTGTTTTTAAGTGTCTGTACTATATCTGAGATATATAAAAAGCTTTTTTTTACAAATTTTTAACCACTTTTTTTAAAACCCTCTAGAGTCTAACCCCTGTCTAAACCAGGGGGAGGGGGTTCTAAGCTGACATATGGAATTGTTTTAAGATGATCATACCATGGATCATTTATATATTTGATTTAGAATTTTAAGACCTCTTAAGACATATATATGTTTAAAAATTATTGGATGAAACATTGAATCTGGCATTACTGCTATTAGCCAATAGAAACACATTGAATACCAGATTCACTTCATGGAACAACAGATAGTCCCCCAAAAAATGTTAAGGAAGCTATTTCTGAAGTGTCTGTCTGTAACGGCTGTCTAATGCCTCCTCCTCGGATGAGGATGAGGAGTAAGGGTCGGACCAAAATGCAGCGTTGAATGTAGACATAATGAATTTATTTGACAAGACGAACACTGACACGAACTACACTTGAATATAAACAAAATAACAAACAAACTACGTAAACTGACCTGAACATAAGAACTTACATAAACACGAAGAACGCACGAACAGGTACAGACTAGCCAAACGAACGAACAAACAAAACAGTCCCGTGTGGTGCACAGACACAAACACAGGAACAATCACCCACAAACAAACAGTGAGAACAGCCTACCTTAATATGGTTCTCAATCAGAGGAAACGTCAAACACCTGCCTCTAATTGAGAACCATATCAGGCAACACATTTAACCCAACATAGAAACACATAACATAGAATGCCCACCCCAACTCACGCCCTGACCAACTAAACACATACAAAACCAAAGGAAAACAGGTCAGGAACGTGACAGAACCCCCCCCTCAAGGTGCGAACTCCGGGCGCACCACCTAAAGTCTAGGGGAGGGTCTGGGTGGGCATCTGTCCACGGTGGCGGCTCCGGCTCCGGACGTGGACGGCTCTGGCTGCTCATGGCTGGCGGAAGGCTCTGGCGGCTCCTGTCTGGCGGAAGGCTCTGGCGGCTCCTGTCTGGCGGAAGGCTCTGGCGGCTCATGGCTGGCGGAAGGCTCTAGCGGCTCCTGTCTGGCGGAAGGCTCTAGCGGCTCCTGTCTGGCGGAAGGCTCTAGCGGCTCCTGTCTGGCGGAAGGCTCTAGCGGCTCCTGTCTGGCGGACGGCTCTAGCGGCTCCTGTCTGGCGGACGGCTCTGAAGGCTCAGGACAGACGGGCGGCTTTGAAGGCTCAGTACAGACGGGTGGCTTTGCAGGCTCAGTACAGACGGGCGGCTTTGAAGGCTCAGTACAGACGGGCGGCTTTGAAGGCTCAGGACAGACGGGCAGTTCAGGCGGCGCTTGGCAGACGGACAGCTCAGACGGCGTTGGGCAGACGGGCAGTTGAGGCGCCGCTGGGCAGACGGACAGCTCAGACGGCGTTGGGCAGACGGACAGCTCAGACGGCGTTGGGCAGACGGGCAGTTCAGGCGCCGCTGGGCAGACGGCAGACTCTGGCCGGCTGAGGCGCACTGTAGGCCTGGTGCGTGGTGCCGGAACTGGAGGTACCGGGCTAAGGACACGCACCTTCAGGCTAGTGCGGGGTGCAGCAACAGGACGCACAGGACTCTGGAGACGCACCGGAGGCTTGGTGCGTGGTGTAGGCACTGGTGGTAATGGGCTGGAGACACGCACCATAGGGCTAGTGCGTGGAGGAGGAACAGGGCTCTGGAGACGCACAGGAGGCTTGGTGCGTGGTGCCGGCACTGGGCTGGGGCGGGGACGTGGCGCCGGATATACCGGACCATGCAGGCGTACTGGCTCCCTTGAGCACTGAGCCTGCCCAACCTTACCTGGTTGTATGCTCCCCGTAGCCCGACCAGTGCGGGGAGGTGGAATAACCCGCACTGGGCTGTGTATGCGAACCGGGGACACCATGCGTAAGGCTGGTGCCATGTATGCCGGCCCGAGGAGACGCACTGGTGGCCAGATGCGTTGGGCCGGCTTCATGACATCCGGCTCAATACTCAATCTAGCCCTGCCTGTGCAGGGAGGTGGAATAACCCGCACCGGGCTATGCACACGTACAGGAGACACCGTGCGCTCTACCGCGTAACACGGTGTCTGCCCGTACTCTCGCTCTCCACGGTAAGCTCGGGGAGTTGGCGCAGGTCTCCTACCTGACTTCGCCACACTCCCTTGCAGCCTCCCCCCCAAGACATTTTTGGGCTTGACTCACAGGTTTCCAGCCTCGCTTCCGTGCTGCCTCCTCATACCACCGCCTCTCGGCTTTAGCTGCCTCCAGCTCTTCACGAGGGCGGCGATATTCTCCTGGCTGTGCCCATGGACCTTTTCCGTCCAATATTTCCTCCCATGTACATGAATCCTGCGATCGCTGTTGCTTTCTCCCACGCCGCTTGGTCCTTTGTTGGTGGGTGATTCTGTAACGGCTGACCAACTAAACACATACAAAACCAAAGGAAAACAGGTCAGGAACGTGACACTGTCCTTTATCTGAGAAATTTAAGTTCAGGAACCAATTCCGCCACCCCAAAATTTACATGCACTAAATCTCCATTTAAACTTCTATTTGTTTTTAAAACTGGTACCGGGGACCTTCAGATTAGTCTTGTGAGGCTTGGGAAAAACAGAGAACACCAACGTGTTCATGAGAGTCTCACCTTTCCACAGAGGGGTCATATTAGTGTGTATCTCAAACCGTACAGACAGAAGTTGCAGAAGAGGCTGTACCAACTTCAGACCTGTGTTGTGGGCGTCCTAGGGCAAATGGAGAACACCATTGTGTTCGTGAGAGGAAGCCATACCGTTCGGATGCTACAGACGTTTCAGTGAGAAGACTGAATTTCAGGATGTCTCATGGACTGACAAACACCGCTCTAGCTCTGCCACCTTTCACCACAGAAGTGGTAGGGCGATATTGACGGATGCGGTGGTTTGAGACCTGCAGCCTATGCAAAATAACACGTATCTCTAGGTTAAACAGACAGATTTTGAATGGGGGTTATTTTATTATGTTCATTATATTGACTCTTAATTAACTTCCTGCTCCTGCTCTTTCCTCCTCCTCTCCCTCTCCTAATGTTGTCTTTTTACCTGCTACTGCTTTTTCCTGCTCAGGTTTCTCGTTCCACTTCCATCTCCTCTCTCTCCTCCAATCTCTTATTCATAACATGTGTTATCCCTCCTCCTATAGCTGCTCCTATAGCTGTTGCTGCTCCTACCCCTATCACTGGCACTGCTTCAGTTTAGCGAAACGTGAATTACTCGCTGATAGTTTATTGGAAAAGAGTCTGGCTGCTCTGTGTCTGGGAGTAGGGGGGATTTCCACTCTTATGCCATTTTCTATCACGTCATTTCTGGTGAAATATAATTATTGTAGGATTTACTGATTCTGTTACACATAAAGGCAACAACAATAACATTGTTGAGATTTGTAGTGACCTGATATTAGCCTTTAGCTGTTGGGTGGACAGTCCCTGGGTTCGTTCCCCAGTTGGGGCTCACTATTTTTGTGTACATAAATTATTCTTTGATCGTGTATATTTGGTTGATCTAGACATGCACAGTGCTTAATTTGAGCCGGATCCGGTACATCTACATGAGAAAGAAAATCCCTGTTTGTAATGTAAAAGATTATAATAAAAGCAACCAGAGTTCATTTGAGTTGTCCCCTCATTACCTAATTATCCTGCCCCCTAAAAAAATACGTAATTGTAAAACGTAGATTTTCAGCCCGAGCCTGATATTCTTAGAATTCATTCCTGTTGGTCCGGCCCGGTTTTATGGTTTGCGCAATATTATAGACTATGTTTTTGAGACCAACGCGTAGCCGTTGCTGCGGTGAGAGAGATCTATGATCTCGCTCCCTCTTTCTGCTCTAATAGACACGCAACTCTCCTCTCTTAACGGTTGTACTTCATAATTTATACACTTATAGAATCATACCGCGGCAAGGTGCTGGAGGAGCGGCAGCACCCCTGATTCATTTAAATACATTTACCGAAGTTATAAAATTACTGCTGTCTGTTCAGAAAGAAATTCAATTATTCTGAATACTACACCAGGAGTAGGTCTATAATTTAGCCACAGAGGAACAATAGCTTCTTTAAACAATAGACTAGCTGTGGATTGTGTTTGTGTAGCCCAATCATAAGGCATATAGACCTAACCCAGGAACGCGCGCAAATCTGTCAGTAAACAGCATGCAGCCAGAACAAACCTTTCCCAGTATTTCAAATAGGCTACAATCGTAGGAAAACACAGGTTGGAAAGCAAATGTCTCCTGCTTAAAACAGAAGACTCTACTCTGACTGTAGGCTAACAAAATATTGTATAAACTTCCAAGTAGGCCTAATGAGCAAACATTGTTTTACAAAGTAATACAAAAGAGAGAGGCTTTTGGCAAGAGACTATTGGCCATCGCCAATGAGTGAGCTGTGCATCATTGGGTGAGTCAGTGAAAGTGGAAAGCTTTTCTAGCTCAGGAGGTTGGTGGCACCTTAAATTAGGGAGGACGGGTTTGTGTTAATGGCTGGAGCGGAATCAGTGGAATGGTATCAAACACATGGTTTCCATGGTTTCCAGGTGTTTGTTGCCATTCCAATTGCTCCGTCCCAGACATTATTATGAGCCGTCCTCCCCTCAGCAGCCTCCACTGTTTTCTAGGACTATAATTTAATCCTCATATTGTACAGTATGTCACACCTAGACTACTGATGGATCCAAGACAAGTTTACTTTATTGATCTCAGTTTGCCAGTGTCAAAGTAGCCTGTCATATAGATCATTTGTGCGGAATAAAAAATTATTCTGCTCGTCTCCAGTGTAAGAAATTGTATTAGATATTGGTAACCTGTTTTAACAACTTCTCAACATTAGCTATAGTTGACACAATATGCACACAACCCCTCTTTCTCTTGGACATATGCTGATCTCATTAGACAACAACCACCGACACACACAACTCCCCTCCCCCATGACAATCACACAGACACACACAACTCAAGGTTGGAGCGCAAGACAAAGAACTGTGGGAAGAGCCAATGGAATGTCGACATCAGGCCCGGACAGGACAACCCACGACCCAGATCGACCAATCGAAAGGCCAGAACACCAGATCAACCTACTTCATTCAATGCATATATAAGCTGTCCAATATGTTTAGCGCTCTCTTCTCCGACGATTTCATAAGAATCTGACAGAAAGGGGCCGTGCACGTTTTTGCCTGATATCTTTACACTTTAATAAAACGGCCTTATTATAAAATTATCCACCTCGTCTTATGTCTCCACTTGTTCTCCTGTCTCAAGTAAACGTTTTATCAACAAAGACTTGGTAGCAGAGGATGGTTATTAGACACCTTTGATTTCGGTCCATAGAAAGTTGATCAGACAGGAGGCGAGTGGGAGAAAGATTCAAGAAGGAGAGGTGACCCGCTCGAGGGAGACGTCGGCGATTCAACTCACCCAGGAAACTGATCAAAGAGCTCGAAAATATTAAGGTAAGCAGAGCCGGTTTAATCAAAATCTGCATATTGTATTATAGCCAATATCTAAATTCAATGATCAGAAGTACTGAGGTGAGTGTGAATTGTTGCTAAATTTATGTGGAATTGTTTAGAATCTAAGGCATTGTGTAAAGATATCTGAGTAATCATAGTTAAAGACTTGTTCATATAGTCTTGCACTAGTATATATGTTGATTAGACTAGGTGTAAAGTGAGGAATAAGCTTATAAGGACTCAAATAGTCGGGCCATAGTGAAAGTCGACCACTAGGGGTTACCGTGAAGAATCCACAAAAAAAAAAAAAAATAAATAAATAAAGGGAATTCAAATAGTCGGGCCATAGTTTATACCAGCTAGGGGTTACCGTGACGAATCCATAAATAAAGATGAGATCCGTATAGTCGGGCGACAGTTGAATTGGCAATCAGCTGGGCGTTACCGTGAGGACTCATAAAAAATAAAAATAAAAATACGATTCAAATAGTCGGGCCATAGTTTATACCAGCTAGGGGTTACCGTGACGAATCCATAAATAAAGATGAGATCCGTATAGTCGGGCGACAGTTGAACTGGTAATCAGCTGGGCGTTACCGTGAGGACTCATAAAAAATCAAAATAAAAATACGATTCAAATCGGCGGGCAATAGATTGATCAACTAGGTGTTACCGTGACGAATCTAATGTGATATTGTATGTTTAAGTTGTGTTAGCGAAATTAATGATTGTATGTTTAAGTTGTGTTAGCGTAATTAATGGTAGAAGGTATTAAAACCTGAAAATCTAATGTGGTATTGTATGTTCCAAATTAATGTGGGTGATTGAACGTTCCACGAGACCGATTGCTACTATTTAGCCATATGCTAGGTTGAGGCTGTGTTTAAGTGACCGCCGAGTCAGATTGTGGGAGCTGCTGTGAAGCAGCTATTTTTCTGCTGATAAATTGACCTGGTTTTTCCCTCTGGTGCTGTTGGTAAATCCTTAAGGGTTAGAATTAATTTGATAATTATTCTAGAAACGCTAGGATACACCATATATTGTCCTAAAAGGACACGTTTGAAATACTTTGGGAAAGTATTTAATTAATTAAGTTAGTTTTTGAGTTTTCAGTTTTTTAATTAGTTTTTGAGAAAAATGAGTCCGAGAATTAATTAAATATTTATTCTAGAAACGCTTGAATATACTAATATAATGTCCCGAAAGGACATTTCTGAAATGTTTTGGCAAAGTATTTAAATAATCGAAAAAGTGAAAACGAATAATAACTGTTTGAAAATAGTTCCTAAAATTATTATTATATTTAAAATAGAAGCGCTAGATAATACTAGTAGAGTGTTCCAAAAGGATATTGCCGAAATATTTTGGGAAAGTATTTAATTAATTCGCCAAACATAAAGCAATAACATTCTTTGTACACAAGGGGGAGACAGACACCAGAGATAAGACTGTGTCAGCACCAGAGTTACATTGTTAGTTTTGGCCAGTGATGGGCTTAGTGCACCAAAATAGCATAGAGCCAGACATAGCTTAACGACAAAATGGCCACGACCACCGTCCCCAAACACAAATTCAATGAATACTTAGATCAGAGAATGAAAGATAGATCAGGGGGAAAGATGCAGTATAAGGAAGTCAAGAAGGTTTGGGAAGGTGTGAGACTAAAATGGACCCAAGCAGGATACCTCAGTGGAGTGGCCCCATCAAAAGGGCAACTCCTCACTATGGAGAAGGAATTAGAGGAAGTAGTAAAGGAAGGGATAGAACGTGAAGTTGAAAGGAATAAGAACCACTTATTCAAAAAGGAAGGAACAAAGCATAGGGAAAGAGCAGAGGCTGAGCTGAAAATAGGAATTTGGGCAATTGAAGAAATTAGAAGAGCACTCCCGTACAGGAAACCTGATATGATGGGGGTGGCCACTGAAGCCCCAACTGACACCAAAGAAGGCAGGCCCAACAATAATGATGCCCCACCTACCACCATAGCAACCCCATCGGCCCCCACCCAACTATACCCGGAACTGCCACAGGGAGAGAAAATAACACCACCTCCCTATTCTCAAAATCCATTCAGCCACCTCCCTCAAAACCCTTTTTTGACCCCTGCTGTGGTACAGGCACCAGTGTTTGTGGTGCATGAAGGACACCTAAAAGGAAGCATGACTTTAGGGATCCAAGAAGGGCAACTCGTGTGTGAAGAGAGGCCTGATCATCGAGAAAGGAAGGAGAGGGACAGAGCGCACACACAGGGACGTGGGGGTGGTTCGAACCCCGCCTCACTACAGGGACATGGTGGGTCTCAACCAGGCCCTTTGAAGAGAGAAGACAGAGAGCTGATTCAGTTTTCTTCCACTCCAAACCCAGACTGGTTCAGAAACAGAACACAGGGGGATAGTCAAATAGTCTCTGAAGGGTCATGGTCGCCACCAGGACAATGCTCCTCTGGGGCCTCATTAAGAGGAAATCACAGCAAGGACGATGAAGGTGAGAACAGATTAGGACAAGATGAAGAAGAGGTGGAGAGAGACATCAGGAATTCAGTGGCACAGGCCAAATCTATGATAGAAGATGCTGAACGGGGAGAAGGCTCGTACCATATAAAAGGGGTAATGTTGGGGAAGGTGACAGATTTGGTCGAACCTATCAGACAGTCCGTACGTCTCAGGGAACAGAACAGCAGGGGTGTCTCGTCCAGGGCAGACTGGGATCTCCAATATGGTGGAAAGGAGATGCAGATGCCGTTGAGGCCCACTCCGGACGGAGGGCATGAAGAAACCAACCCTGGAAAATGACAGACCTTACCACTTTGATGGAACAATTACCCAGTCTGCATGGGGGGGCCTCTGCATGGCTCCTTCAACTGCAAACACTGACGTCAGGCCTACGGCTCTGTCTAGGTGACATGAGGGCCCTTCTGGCTAGAGCAACAGACCATACCACCATGAGTGCTCTGATAAGAGAGGCAGATCTTGCCACAGCCCCGGCTGCACTAGCCCAGGAAGACTTCCGAGCGGAATTGTGGGCAGTGTTGAGAAGGGCATATCCCACAGAACGAAACCATGCAACCCTTTCATCATTCACCATCAATCCAGGGGAACAACCGGCAGCCTATCTCGACAGAGCGAAGACCACATGGAGAACTGTTCATGAAGAACCATATGACTATACTGGCACCACGGTCAGCATGTGGAAGGAGATGGTGGTGAGCGGTGCACCAAATGAGGTCCGAACTAAACTTAGGGCCACGGTGGGGTTAATGGCACTTCCCCAGGCTCAGTTCAACTCACATGTACATCATCATATCACCCAATTCAACAAAGACAAGGGAGGAGCTGAAACACAAGTCCAGTCCCTACAGGTACAACTTTTGAAACTGCAATTGAAAGAGGCCCAAAAAGGGGAAAAGCCCAAGAAACAGATGGTGGCTGAAGACCAACAAGATATCTCACAAATTATTGAAAAAACTGTTTCACAAATGTTTCAGCAACAACAACCACCCATGGTACCACAGGGACCTCCCATGCCAGCACCAGGGATGGAACAACCTGTTCCGATGGCCGCACAACCATACTATTACCCACCACAACCAGGCTATTCGTCTACATGGGGACAACAACCAAGGAACACTGGACCCTGGGGGAACTGTTACAATTGTAAGCAGACAGGACATATGGCTCGTCAGTGTCCATACCCAGTGACAGCGGCCCAAAACCAGTGGATGGCGATTAGGGGACGAGGATCCGCCCCGAGACCGAGGGGAGGAGTCCGACCAATGATGTATCAACCACGTGCAGCCCTTCAACCCGCATACAACCACCCGAATCCAGACCCAAATCAGCAGCCACCTCCTCCCTTCCAGGGCATGTCAGACGAATATGCCCCATGGCCCTGAAGCTGCCCACCACCACCGGACGGGAAGGGGGGCCAGCACTTCCCCTTACACACAGAACCAACAATCCTGTGTGAGGTGGAAGGAGTGACTCACCAATTCCTTGTAGATACAGGGTGTACATACTCTGCTATAAGATCTCGTCAACCACTCTCTTCGGAAACAATACAGGTGGTGGGGGTATCAGGAACACCCGAAGCACAACAAAAAACCGTTCCGTTGCTCTTCTCCTGGGGCCCATCCAAGCTAAAGCATCAGTTCCTATACTGTCCCAATTGTCCAATCAACCTCCTTGGGAGAGACCTGTTGTGTAAACTGAAATGTTCAATTTACCTTACAGAAAGGGGCGTGGAGGTCTCCATTGATCCCATTCCTTCAACACCGGAGCACCCTGTTAGGGTGCTGATGTTACCCATCATCCCAACCCCTGAGTTGTCAGCAACACAAGAAATCTACTGGCTAAAATGCAGGGAGACAGGAACTGGGACTCCAGAGGTCCAGTTTAAGTTCAATCAACTGAAATCACAGATCTATGCATTACACCCATACAAGACCCCACAAGCTGAAATTCACTGTACACTGAATGTGACAGAAAATGACGAGAACACATACACTGATGACTGGGATGAGAACATGATGCACCTAACGCCATCCATTAGGTGTTGCACCATTGTGTGTGGACAAGAAGGAGTAGCAGCACCAGTCATCTTACCACCTCATCTGAAATCCTGGTACCTACTAGGGGAGGAGTCGGCTCCCCATGTTACACTAGCGGTGGGAAACGGTTTCGAAGCAAGAAGCCTGGGCCCTATGATCAGAAGAGCATCCAAACTTCAGTGGGAACCCACCCAAACACCGGGGATTCAAAAGGCCACTACTGAGAACATGTGGAGGTTCATGACTGTTGACACTGAAGAACACTGTCTTCCAGAACGATTTACCCTGCCAAGACACCATGGCAAGCCATACACTGACCACCCATCTACCAAAGCATTGATCTCCACCATAGATGAAAGAATATGGACACACACCCCTTTTGATGTGGGCCAACTACAGGTGGAACCAGTCACCATCACCCTGCTATATCCAGGTCAAATACCTATCTACCGATCACAATATCGTTTGAAACCCGAACAGATCATGGGGATAAAACCGACCATTGATGGGTTACTGAGAGCACAGGTTATCTATCGAACTGTATCTCCATGGAACACGCCGATCCTACCAGTGCTGAAAGCTGGAGGAGTAACATACCGGATGGTTCAAGACTTCCGAGCAGTAAATGACGTTACTGCACCGATAGATCTACCTGTCCCTGACCCTCACATTACTCTGAGCAATCTGTCACCAAAACACCAATACTTCACGGTGGTGGATCTGGCTAATGCTTTCTTTAGCATCCCACTTGATGAAGCCTCTCAGCCACTCTTTGCTTTCACGTATGAACATCAACAGTACACTTATTTTGTTTTACCACAGGGTTATAGGTGCTCACCAGGAATATTCAATCATATCCTTAAGACACACCTGGCAGAGCTGAAAATCCCAGAAGGTGTGATACTGATCCAATATGTAGACGACCTTTTGTTGGGGGCTCCCACTTCTGATCTCTGTCTACAGATGACAAAAACGTTACTGGACTTCCTTGCTGTCAAAGGATACAAGGTCAAAATGAGCAAAGTCCAGACCTGTCGCAGAACTGTCCTTTTCCTTGGCAGAGAGATCTCGGGAGAAGGAGCAGGACTCTCCAAAACCCACAGAGACTCTATACTTCATCATACACGCCCCATCACGGTGTCGGGAATGTTGTCCTTCCTTGGCTTGACAGGGTACAGCCGAACTCACATCCCAGACTACACTGCCAGAACGGAGCCACTAAGAGAGATAGTGCGAGAGGCGGGACCAAGGAACCTACACTCGTCATTGACATGGACCACTGAAGCATCAAAGGCTTTTGCACTCTTGAAAACAGATCTCTCAGTGGCAGCAGCTCTGACAGCACCTGACTACAAGAACAAATTCCATCTGGATGTTTCTGAAAAGGAGGGATTCACATCTTCCATCCTTTTTCAGAAACAACAGGGGGAGAGAAGAGTGTTGATGTATCACTCCTCCAAATTAGACCACATCGAAGTAGGACAAACTACATGTTCCAGGTATGTAGCTGCAGTGGCAAAAGCTATTGAAAAAACAGCCCACCTGGTAATGTGCCATCCATTGGAAATCCACACCCACCATGGGGTTGCAGCATATCTGATGAGCAAAGAATTCACGTTCAGCGCTGAAAGAAAAACAAGAATCCAGAATAAATGCACACAATCACACATCACTTTTGTCAACACTGACAAAAACATGGCAGACGCACTCAATGCTGAAGAAGGTCTACCCCACTCCTGCACAGAAAGAGCTGCACAAGAACTGAAACTGAGACCTGACCTGGGGAACGAACCACTCACCAACCCTGACCTATGGTTGTACACAGATGGGTGCTGCTATAGAGGAGAGGAAGGGAACATAGCAGCATACGCAGTGGTACAACAGCTTCCAGACAGGTCACACGTGACCTTGGAATCTGCCATCATCACACAACCTGCATCGGCCCAACTGGCAGAAATCATAGGTTTAACACAAGCTTTGGAAAAGGCTGAAGGAAAGACTGTAAACATCTACACCGATTCAGCGTACGCTCATGGAGCAGTCCATACTGATGGACCACAATGGGTTAGACGCAACTTCACCACCACAGGAAACCTTCCAATCAAACACAAGGCACAGATGGAAAAACTGATTAAATCGGTCTCACTACCTGAGAGGGTGTCCATCATGAAGTGTAAAGGACACCAACAACTGAAAAACAGAGTCAGCGAGGGAAATGATGCAGCTGATAAAGCAGCCAAGAAAGCTGGCGGATACACCCCGAGACAAATGGTACTACAGATCCAACCAGCTCGGACTGAGCTCACAAAGCAACACATAGAAGAACTCCAGTTCACAGCAGGACCCTATGAACACTCAGTATGGGGACAGAAAGGGGCCACCAAAGGACCTGACGAACTGTGGAGATGCCATGATGGCAGACTAGTGGCCCCTGCAAACCTCTGTCCAGAACTAATACGGGAAGCTCATGGGCCCACACACGAAGGCAAACTAAAGACTTTACAGAAGGTGTCCTACATCTGGTGGCACCCCCACATGAAAGACATGACAGATTTGTTTTGTGATGAGTGTAGCATTTGTGGTAGCCATAATCCAAAGAAACCATATCAAACGCCCATGGGTTCATACCCAGTCCCTAACGCTTGTTTTCAGGACATCAGCATAGATTACACAGATATGGGGCAAGACAATGTGACAAATGGGAAAAGGTACCTTTTGGTAATGGTAGACAGGTTTTCCAAATGGGTCGAGGCAATACCAACAGCAAGGGAGGATGCAAAATCGGTCATTAAGTGGCTGCAAACCGAACTCATACCAAGGTACGGGGTCCCCAGGCAAATCCGATCTGACAATGGGTCCCACTTCAGTAACCAACACCTCAGACAGGTGGAGGAAAGATTTGGAATTGTGCACAAGTTTGGGTCAGTGTACAGGCCCCAATCGCAGGGCCTCGTGGAACGCTCAAATCAGACCCTTAAGGCTAAGATAGCTAAGGTATGTGCAGGTTCGAAGTTGACGTGGGTTGAAGCCCTGCCCCTGGCATTGATGGCCATGAGAGCCTCGCCAGGTGCAGGCACCCATCTGTCTCCTCATGAGATAATGACGGGTAGAGTCATGCCGGGTCCACCGAGGGAGGGAGGTCATATGCCCGCCCTTGATGTACAACAAATTGTAATGTCTGAATATGTGAGAAAACTGACGGAACTTTCTGCAGCTCTCTCCAAGCAGATTCACAAGGTCCAGCAGGGGGAGCTGACGGGAGATCCTGCACCACAGAAGGTAAAAGTTGGCGACTGGGTAAGGGTGAAAGTCCACAAGAGAAAGTGGCTAGAACCCAGGTGGACTGGACCGTTCGAAGTGAAGGAAGTTACTTCACACTCAGTCCAGGTCAAAGGTAAATCGGGCGCACCTTGGCATCACCTTACACATTGTACACCAGCCCCAACTCCTTCCAGAACACTGACTGAAGTCAGGGCCGATTTGGCCAATCTCAATTCGACTCCAACCAAACAAACCTTAGTTGGTGAAAATGGGACGCCAGCCCCAGTTTCCGCGAACTAAGGCTACTTGCCTAGGACAGGGATATCTCAATCCCTGGGAGAAACTGGGAATTTCAGGTCCCTTGTTTGTTATTTTCATAATCATTACTGGAGTGTCCCTAGGAACTCTCACATGGCTTATACAACAGCTCACACATCCACCCCACGCACATCTTACAACTACTAATGTAACGTCCAACATTACCCTCGATCTCACCAGTCCTGCCATACACAAACGTAGCACTACAACCACAGACCAACCCTGCACTCCAACAGAGGTTAGAAGCACCACCTTATGTGTACCCGCTAATGTAACCACCACCATTACACTGTCTTGGGGGATATTGGGAAAAGCTAGGAATGGCCTGGGAGGGCATGCTCTGGAGTACACCAGATTTAACTGGTATATGACAAAAGGGGGGTTTCAGGAGTGGTCATGGAAGAGCCTGGTCGCTGAGACTGGTCCTGACTGGTCCAGTTATTCATCAGGGCAAGCAGTTCTTATCTGGCGGAAAAGATTGTCACTGATTAGGACTAAATTGCGTAATTGGGGTTTATCACTAATTATCCGACCAGGTACTGGGACGGGTTGTCAGGATTTTATACTAGCACCACATGTAGAATCTAGCGAGGATCTACTCTACTGGCCAGTAAAAATCTGCATTACACAGCAGGCTCAGCCCTCTGCTATTACTGACCGGTTTACTGTTTTAACATCTAAGGGAAAGGGCGATTGGGGTCCTATTAATATGGTCACCACTCCTACCACCCCTGATGATACCATTCTTACTGCCACCGGAATCTCAGGTTTCTATAACAATTGGCTACTATTGACCGAACAAGCAGCTAACATGACCCTGCAAAGCTGTGTAGTTTGCATGGGAGCTAGGCCATTGCTCCGCATAGTCCCAGCCGCTATTAGCGGAGACTGTCTATTGCCCCTTATGGACAAAGACAACCCACCTGAGAAATGTTCACAGTGGGACACTGTTTATCCGGTAGTCACCACGGTGGTCAAGAAACCGATATTCTCCTCCAGTGTGGCAAGAGCTAACTTTACATGCATAAACATGACAGGTGGAGGGACATGGTTGGGTAAGCTCCCTGATAGTTGGTGCTGGTACACTCACATGCTAACGGCAATTTTTAAACCAGTGTCTAGAGCTGATGTGTGGTGGTGGTGTGGGGGAACTAGTCTGTTGGACAGACTTCCCCACAATGCCACGGGTACCTGTGCACTTGTAACTCTTTTGTTGCCCATCTCTGTGTACCCCATAGGCGTCCGAGATCTGCTCACCCGTATACAAGCTCTGGGTCCTGAATATTGGCCTATCAGGACCAAGCGCACGGTGGGCCCTGCTGCTGGGGACCCAACGTACATTGATGCAATTGGAGTCCCCAGGGGGGTACCAGATGAGTATAAACTGGTTGACCAAGTAGCCGCGGGTTTTGAATCATCATTTTGCTGGTGGTGTACGGTTAATAAAAATGTGGACAGAATTAACTACATTCATTTTAATATCCAGAAACTGGGAAATTGGACTCAACAAGGCTTTGAGGCGGTCCATGGACAATTGGCAGCTACATCCCTGATGGCATTTCAAAATAGAATCGCGGTGGATATGTTATTGGCAGAACGGGGGGGGGTCTGTACCATGTTTGGTGAACAGTGTTGTACTTTCATTCCCAATAACACAGCTACAGATGGGAGTCTGACTGTAGCATTGAATGGACTTCGTACCCTTAATGGTAAGATGAAACAGCATTCTGGAGTGGACACTTCTATGTGGGACTCATGGATGGATGCTTTTGGTAAATATAAGACGCTGGTTTCCTCTATCCTAGTATCTATTTCCGTCTTTGCGGGCATTCTTGTACTCTGTGGGTGCTGTTGCATTCCATGTGCGCGCACGCTTGCTAGCCGTGTTATTACTGCCGCCATAGACCCTAATCTGGAAAGGGCCCAAATGTTCCCATTGCTTGATGATGGGGAAACTGGACCTGTCTATCTATTTGAGGACTAAGAAACTTTTATGTCACGTCTCTTGTGAGACGTGAAGAGGGGGAATTACAAAATTTGTCCTCTGACAAATTTTATCCCATAGCTTTGTCTTTTTTACTTTTATGTCATGTCTCTTGTGTGATGTGTAGAGGGGGAATTACAAAATTTGTCCTCTGACAAATTTCATCCCATAGTTTTTGTTTTTTACTTTTATGTCACGTCTCTTGTGAGACGTGAAGAGGGGGATTTGTAAGAAATTGTATAAGATACTGGTAACTTGTTTTAACCACTTCTCAACATAAGCTATAACTTGACACAACATCCACCCATCCCCCACTATACCCCCACTTTTGTACCTTGTTAAGTAACCACAGACCCACATACTCAACCCTCCCCCATGAATAGGACTCTGTTAAAACAGAGGCATATACATTATGCTCAAGGATGAGACTATAAGACAATGAACTGTGGGAAGGGCCAATGGAAACGTCGACATCAGGCCGAACAGGATTACCCACGACCCAGATCGACCAATCGAAAGGCCAGAACACCAAGATCAACCTACTTTGCTCAGTTGTCATATATAATCTGTCCATGTACTGTGTAGAGCGGTCTCTTCTCCGACGATTTCATAAGAATCTGACAGAAAGGGGGCGTGCACGTTTTTGCCTGATATCTTTACACTTGAATAAAACTGCCTTATTATAAAATTATCCACCTCGTCCTATTGTCTCTACTTGATCTCCTGTCTCCTGTAAACGTTTTATCAACACCAGCCATATAAAATGAGTTAGAATTGCATGAAATGTGTTCATAAAAGGCATTTCTTCCCGGACCCAAGTAAAAACTTAAAAACGCCATGAGTGCAACTTCTGTAAGTGTATCTCTACTTTACGATGCAAATTCTATGATGTGCAATGCTTTATTATGAAGGAAATATTGTTTTTCATCTGTTCCGTTACCTCAGAGCCCCTCAGGTCCTGTTCTGTTCTGGCACCACCCGATGTACAACTTAAACACTGGTCATGTTCTGTTCTGGTACCACCCGATGTACAACTTAAACACTGGTCATGTTCTGTTCTGGTACCACCCGATGTACAACTTAAACACTGGTCATGTTCTGTTCTGGCACCACCCGATGTACAACTTAAACACTGGTCATGTTCTGTTCTGGCACCACCCGATGTACAACTTAAACACTGGTCATGTTCTGTTCTGGCACCACCCGATGTACAACTTAAACACTGGTCATGTTCTGTTCTGGCACCACCCGATGTACAACTTAAACACGGGTCATGTTCTGTTCTGGCACCACCCGATGTACAACTTAAACACTGGTCATGTTCTGTTCTGGCACCACCCGATGTACAACTTAAACACTGGTCATGTTGTTGTTATTGTTGTTGTTATTGTACACTGTGATGGTTTTACAGGGTAGGATAGAGGCTTATCATTGGCCTGGCCATAACTCCTGTCACACAATATCTGAATACTTTAAATAATTGAATTTAAGTTAAAGGTCGGGTGAAAACACAACGAAATGCCTTTCACGTCATCCACTTTTTACAAAACCAATCGTTGTTTGCTTGAAATGACGTAGAAACAACGTTGATGCAACCAGTGGGTTGAATCAGGATTATCTGATCATGTGTTTTTGGTGAACTAGTCATAAATTCTGGTTAATGTTATTTTTAAGGATTTTACAGGGTAGGATAAAGGCCTTTAATTTAGTGGCCTGGCCTGTAACTCTCGTCACACAATATCTGAATACTTGGTCAGATGAAAATCAGGGAACGATATTTCTGGATGAATCTCTGTTTTAATCCCTTCATGACTAACAGGTTCAGACCCATATCAGGACTGACTTCACAGAAGTAGGTTAGCACTGGTGATGAATATGAGAGTTTCATCTCTCTTTAAAATAATCAATATATTCTCTGTTTCTTTTCTCTCTTTATTGGGATTTTATTCACTTCCAAATGATTCATAATTAAAGTTTGATAATCGCATCAAGAAACATGATCCATCACCAAAGCCCTTCCATCTATACACATCAGAATAGGTGTTATTATCCTGTGTTAATAATGGTTTGTATCTGTCACTTAGCAGTAGTGAACTATGAATGGGGGTGGTGCCTCTCATCTTGGTTTCAGTTCAGGGAAAATGAAACTTAAATCCTCACCATGACAATATCATCAACTAAGGCAGCAGAGACAGACGGAACAAAGTAACAGACACCGCTATATCTCGGCCACCTTCTTCCTCCGCAGATGCAGATATCCGATATAGGCGGATTTGGTAGATTGAGAAGCAGTGGAAAACAGAAAGGAAAACGCTGCACACTTTTCCATGAGTTTGCCTACAACTCCAGCGCCTGCGGAAAGTACTTGGACGTGCGTATGTTCTTCCGTTTCGAGTTTGAGAAGCAGCCCATACAAAACAACACACACAGTATCTTTAACTTAAACTGAAGGATTTTAATGGGGATTTTTTAATTATTTTTACTTTGATTGAAGCAAGGATGAATCAATAGACTCGTTGTTTATTGTGAAACAGTCTGTTCTGTTTAAATCTGTTATTGTGTTCTATGTTTATTCTGTTCTATATTTATTATCTTCTGTCCTGTGTTTATTCTGTTCTATGTTAATTATGTTCTGTGTTTATTATGTTCTATGTTTATTCTTCTCTATGATCTATGTTTATTCTGTTCTATTTTCTGTGTTTATTATGTTCTATGTTCTATGTGTATTCTTCTCTGATCTATGTTTATTTTGTTCTATGTTTTATGTTTATTCTGTTCTATTTTCTATGTTTACTCTGTTCTATGTTCATTGTTTAACTAGTAAACAACCTCACTTCGTTGTCTAATTTCTGTGCTTTATTGTAGACACCCTCTTCATTGAGTTGAATTGAGTTCAGGATCAACAACAGAGGAAAAGTACAACAACATGACGACTTCAGGTGAGTGCTTTACCCAAACGTCCCTATCATATAGGAGAGGACATTTCAGTAGTGATGCTGTACTATTGTAGTGTAACAGCTTCCCTATCCTATAGGAGAGGACAGTTCAGTAGTGATGCTGTACTATTGTAGTGTAACAGCTTCCCTATCCTATAGGAGAGGACAGTTCAGTAGGGATGCTGTACTATTGTAGTGTAACAGAAACCCTATCCTATAGGAGAGGACAGTTCAGTAGTGATGCTGTACTATTGTAGTGTAACAGCTTCCCTATTATATAGGAGAGGACAGTTCAGTAGGGATGCTGTACTATTGTAGTGTAACAGCTTCCCTATCCTATAGGAGAGGACAGTTCAGTAGTGATGCTGTACTAGTGCAGTGTAACAGCTTCCCTATCCTATAGGAGAGGACAGTTCAGTAGTGATGCTGTACTATTGTAGTGTAACAGCTTCCCTATCCTATAGGAGAGGACAGTTCAGTAGTGATGCTGTACTATTGTAGTGTAACAGCTTCCCTGTCATATAGGAGAGGACAGTTCAGTAGTGATGCTGTACTATTGCAGTGTAACAGCTTCCCTATCATATAGGAGAGGACAGTTCAGTAGTGATGCTGTACTATTGCAGTGTAACAGCTTCCCTGTCATATAGGAGAGGACAGTTCAGTAGTGATGCTGTACTATTGCAGTGTAACAGCTTCCCTGTCATATAGGAGAGGACAGTTCAGTAGTGATGCTGTACTATTGTAGTGTAACAGCTTCCCTGTCATATAGGAGAGGACAGTTCAGTAGTGATGCTGTACTATTGCAGTGTAACAGCTTCCCTATCATATAGGAGAGGACAGTTCAGTAGTGATGCTGTACTATTGCAGTGTAACAGCTTCCCTGTCATATAGGAGAGGACAGTTCAGTAGTGATGCTGTACTATTGCAGTGTAACAGCTTCCCTATCATATAGGAGAGGACAGTTCAGTAGTGATGCTGTACTATTGCAGTGTAACATCTTCCCTATCCTATAGGAGAGGACAGTTCAGTAGTGATGCTGTACTATTGTAGTGTAACAGCTTCCCTATCCTATAGGAGAGGACAGTTCAGTAGTGATGCTGTACTATTGCAGTGTAACATCTTCCCTATCCTATAGGAGAGGACAGTTCAGTAGTGATGCTGTACTATTGTAGTGTAACAGCTTCCCTATCCTATAGGAGAGGACAGTTCAGTAGTGATGCTGTACTATTGCAGTGTAACAGAATGGGGAACATAGAACTGACAGAGATGCCAAAAGAAAAGATAACCACTTGTTTTGTTTTTATTCTTTCAAGAATCATTAAATGACAGATCTGCTGAATACTGTAAAATGCAGCAGATTCTAAATGATTAATACTCGGTGTGTATGTGTGTCACAGCTCCTGATAAGCCAGATTGTGGGCCGATGGTGATTACTGTTGGATTGTTGACGTTGGTCATTGGAATCGCCGTTGGAGTGAAACTGAAGGAGGCCACAGACCAGTTCATTCAGCAACATAAATGGAAGCTCATTGCCTTTGTCACTGTTTTTATTGTTGTTTCTATCATGGTGGTTCTGATCTTGAAGAAACAGGAAGTATAGAGGGATATTAAAGAATGACTCATACAATTAGCAAACACTTCTCAGTCAGTCACACACAACTATTGAATGAATGACTGATTTGTACATTATGTACATTTGTTATACATAGCAATAAAATGCATTTTCCAAAATGCATGTGTCCATTGTTGATGAAAATGGGTCTGCAGATATCCTAGCTGTTGAGATTGTTGGGCCAGTAACTGAAAGGTCGCTTGTTTCACCAAGCAGCCTTGGTGAAAAATCTGCCGATGTGCCCTTAAGCAAGGCCCTAATTGCTCCTGTAAATCGCTCTGGATTAAGAGTGTCTGCTAAATTACTGAACTGTAAACAACATTTGGAAAAAGTGATTTATAGTAGGCTAGATGTATTTGTCTAAGATTGCATTTGTCATCCTATTTTAATGTGACCAAGATCCCTTGCCATCTCTGGCCATCTCTGTGTACTCGTACTTTGTCAATGTGTGTGAATTGTCATTGTAAGAGCCGTTATTGATCAGGTGAACATTGACTTAGTCATATGTTTTTGTAACCAGTTGGATGTGCTCATCAACATGTCAGTATCTTCTGGGCTGATTAAACCAAATAGTAAATCAAATTTTAACTAACGTGGTCTATTATTTTACATGTTGACCTTAGAACTTTGACCCAGTGACTAAAAACATTTAAACTAGAAAAACACAGGGGACAACATTGAGGCCAACACCCCCAGCACGTAACACCCCCAGCACGTAACACCCCCAGCACATACGTCGGGGGAAGAAGAAATCCACTACCCCCCCAATTTAGACCCAGGACGGGCCCCAGTCCAACAGGAGCTAAATGTCTTCAACTTATCAAGTAAGACCCTGACATCAGCTCACCTCAGTGTTCTCAATAAGGGGTTATGACCCTGACATCAGCTCACCTCAGTCTTCTCAATAAGGGGTTATGACCCTGACATCAGCTCACCTCAGTGTTCTCAATAAGGGGTTATGACCCTGACATCAGCTCACCTCAGTCTTCTCAATAAGGGGTTATGACCCTGACATCAGCTCACCTCAGTGTTCTCAATAAGGGGTTATGACCCTGACATCAGCTCACCTCAGTGTTCTCAATAAGGGGTTATCATTTGTACCCACTGAATACATTAATGTCCAGATAGATCTATTCAAGTTTTTCCTTAGTCTGAGATTGCGTGAGTTCTTTGATAAGAGTGAAACTACATGACTCCAGGTGAAATGTCATCCTCAGTGAGATGTATACACAGGTCTACCACGCTATTCAATAGACGTACCTGTCCTACCGTGAGTCAAGGAGGAGATGGAGCCTTTAACCCAGCTGATGTACCTGAGAACTCTGAGAGAACAACATTTAGAGCAGAAAGTTTGTTTGTACCCCCCCCCCCCCAAAATGCAATGCGTCCATAGAAACCTTGTGTAGGGTTGTTGAATATTATGTAGGTGATCTACTGAAAGACCAACAGAAACACAAATCCTCTGATAACCTGAGTAGAGACAAGAGAATGGCTCTTAAGTCAGATCCTTCGATTATCATAAAATAAATGTGACAAAGGAGGAATTTGTATACAAAACAAATGTGACTATGTGAATGAATGTCGCCGACAACTATCTAAAGCACCAAATAAGAGCACCAGTACAAAATGCAATACTAACAACAATACCAACAACAATACCAACAACAATACCAATAACAATACCAACAACAATACCAACAACAATACCAATACCAACAACAATACCAATAACAATACCAACAACAATACCAACAACGATACCAATAACAATACCAATAACAATACCAACAACAATACCAACAACAATACCAACAACAATACCAACAACAATACCAATACCAACAACAATACCAATACCAACAACAATACCAACAACGATACCAATAACAATACCAATAACAATACCAATAACAATACCAACAACAATACCAACAACAATACCAACAACAATACCAACAACAATACCAATACCAACAATAATACCAACAACAATACCAATACCACCAACAGCAATACCAACAACAATACCAACAACAATACCAATAACAATACCAACAATAATACCAACAATAATACCAACAATAATACCAATACCAACAATACCAATACCAACAATACCAATACCAACAATACCAATACCAACAACAATACCAACAACAATACCAACAACAATACCAACAACAATACCAACAATAATACCAACAACAATACCAACAACAATACCAATAACAATACCAACAACAATACCAACAACAATACCAATACCAACAACAATACCAATACCAACAATACCAACAACAATACCAACAACAATACCAATAACAATACCAACAACAAAACCAACAACAATACCAACAACAATACCAACAATAATACCAATAACAATACCAATAACAAAACCAACAACAATACCAACAACAATACCAACAACAACAACAATACCAACAACAATACCAACAACAAAACCAACAATAATAATACCAACAACAATACCAACAACAATACCAACAATAATAATACCAACAACAATACCAACAACAATACCAACAACAATGCCAACAATAATAATACCAACAACAATACCAATAACAATACCAACAACAATACCAACAACAATAACAATAACAATACCAACAACAATACCAATACCAACAATAATACCAACAACATTACCAACAACAATACCAACAAGAATAGTACCAACAACAATACCAATAACAATAACAACAACAATACCAACAACGATACCAATAACAATACCAATAACAATACCAACAACAATACCAACAACAATACCAACAACAATACCAATACCAACAATAATACCAACAACAATACCAACAATAATACCAATAACAATACCAATAACAAAACCAACAACAATACCAACAACAATACCAACAACAACAACAATACCAACAACAATACCAACAACAAAACCAACAATAATAATACCAACAACAATACCAACAACAATACCAACAATAATAATACCAACAACAATACCAACAACAATACCAACAACAATACCAACAACAATACCAACAATAATACCAACAACAATACCAACAACAATACCAACAACAATACCAACAACAATACCAACAACAATACCAATAACAATACCAATAATAATACCAACAACAATACCAACAACAATACCAACAACAATACCAATAACAATACCAATAACAATACCAACAACAATACCAACAACAATACCAATAACAATACCAATGTCAACAACAGCATAACCAGCTATACAAATATATCATATGTGTTAAGGTAGTAGTTGTCATAGGGACAACACCAAAACTCAGTTATGTTAGGATATGTGTTAAGGTAGTAGTTGTCATAGGGACAACACCAAAACTCAGTTAAGGTAGTAGTTATCATAGGGACAACACCAAAACTCAGTTATGTTAGGATATGTGTTAAGGTAGTAGTTGTCATAGGGACAACACCAAACCTCAGTTATGTTAGGATATGTGTTAAGGTAGTAGTTGTCATAGGGACAACACCAAAACTCAGTTATGTTAGGATATGTGTTAAGGTAGTAGTTGTCATAGGGACAACACCAAAACTCAGTTATGTTAGGATATGTGTTAAGGTAGTAGTTGTCATAGGGACAACACCAAAACTCAGTTATGTTAGGATATGTGTTAAGGTAGTAGTTGTCATAGGGACAACACCAAAACTCAGTTATGTTAGGATATGTGTTAAGGTAGTAGTTGTCATAGGGACAACACCAAAACTCAGTTATGTTAGGATATGTGTTAAGGTAATAGTTGTCAGAGGGACAACACCAAAACTCAGTTATGTTAGGATATGTGTTAAGGTAGTAGTTGTCATAGGAACAACACCAAAACTCAGTTATGTTAGGATATGTGTTAAGGTAGTAGTTGTCATAGGGACAACACCAAAACTCAGTTATGTTAGGATATGTGTTAAGGTAGTAGTTGTCAGAGGGACAACACCAAAACTCAGTTATGTTAGGATATGTGTTAAGGTAGTAGTTGTCATAGGGACAACACCAAAACTCAGTTAAGGTAGTAGTTTGTCATAGGGACAACACCAAAACTCAGTTAAGGTAGTAGTTGTCATAGGGACAACACCAGGACTCAGTTATGTTAGGATATGTGTTAAGGTAGTAGTTGTCATAGGGACAACACCAAAACTCAGTTAAGGTAATAGTTGTCATAGGGACAACACCAAAACTCAGTTAAGGTAATAGTTGTCATAGGGACAACACCAGGACTCTAGTGGGTGACTGACTTCCCTGAGGAAGATGCCATCCTTTTTTGTGTCAGGTTTCCCCTGTAAGTACTATTGCATTGAATATAAACTCAAAATCAGTTAAACAATCATATTGAAATGTTTAAAGATTGCCCACCCACCTGTGTCAGGTGATCTTCCAAGAAGCAATCAAAAGTTGTCTCAGAACATTTTAGGGTATCAATGAAATGCAGGTTGACATTTATTTTCATTCATCTTGACCTGGAGGCAGAACTGAGAGATTTCCGCTAGATGGGTCAGCTGCAAAGTCTAAATTGGCTCTATCGTAAAAAATTATTGAAATAAAAAACTTGCTTTTTGGTCTAAATTTAAGGGTTAGGCATTAGGGTTAGCAATGTGTATAGGGTTATGGTTAGGTTTAAAATCTGATGTTTTGACTTTAGTGTTAAACTAGGGTTAAAGGCGCAATCTAGGGTTGGTACATGTATTTTATTTTATTAGTGATACTGCCATTCGTTATTGAAGATTCGTCATTCGTTATTGAACCGCATCATGAGGCCGATTCAGACATTTTTACGCATTTTGATTCAGCACTTCTCAGTATTTGGTATTCAGACTATCTATTGCAGGTGCATAACAAGGTTTGCAGGTGTGGCTCCCATGCACACCCTAAATACATTTAATTCATTCCCAGAAAACACACCCACTGGATGGCCTACCAACTTGATTAGGGAATTTTTCTTAAATGTAATTGTTCTGTGTATTTATCTAAAGCAATCCCTTTAGATACTGTGTGCATTTAATTAAAGTTTGATTGGCACAAATGTTAGAATGTAGCCATCAAAACAACACAATATTAGAATGTAGCCTTCAAAACAACACAATGTTAGAATGTAGCCATCAAAACAACACAATGTTAGAATGTAGCCATCAAAACAACACAATGTTAGAATGTAGTCATCAAAACAACACAATGTTAGAATGTAGCCATCAAAACAACACAATGTTAGAATGTAGCCATCAAAACAACACAATATTAGAATGTAGCCATCAAAACAACACAATATTAGAATGTAGCCATCAAAACAACACAATGTTAGAATGTAGCCATCAAAACAACACAATGTTAGAATGTAGCCATCAAAACAACACAATGTTAGAATGTAGCCATCAAAACAACACAATGTTAGAATGTAGCCATCAAAACAACACAATATTAGAATGTAGCCATCAAAACAACACAATATTAGAATGTAGCCATCAAAACAACACAATATTAGAATGTAGCCATCAAAACAACACAATATTAGAATGTAGCCATCAAAACAACACAATATTAGAATGTAGCCATTAAAACAACACAATATTAGAATGTAGCCATCAAAACAACACAATATTAGAATGTAGCCATCAAAACAATACAATATTAGAATGTAACCATCAAAACAACACAATATTAGAATGTAGCCATCAAAACAACACAATATTAGAATGTAGCCATCAAAACAATAACATTCCATAAGGTCACAGCATTCCATAAGGTCACAGCATTCCATAAGGTCACAGCATTCCATATAAGGTCACAACATTCCATAAGGTCACAGCATTCCATAAAGTCACAGCATTCCATAAGGTCACAACATTCCATAAGGTCAAAGCATTCCATAAGGTCACATCATTTTTAGGGCCTTCATTTGACACTGCCTGGTATAGAGGTCCTGGATGGCAGGAAGCTTGGCCCTTGTGATGTACTGGGCCATACGCACTACCCTCTGTAGTGCCTTGCGGTCGGAGGCTGAGCAGTTGCCATACCAGGCAGTGATGCAACCCGTCAGGATGCTCTCGATGGTGCGGCTGTAAAACCCTTTGAGGATCTGAGGGCCCATGCCAAATCTCTTCAGTCTCTTGAGGGGGAATAGGTTCTGTCGTGCCCTCTTCATGACTGTCTTGGTGTGCTTGGACCATGTTAGCTTGCTGGTGATGTGGATGCCAAGGAACTTGAAGCTCTCAACCTGCTCCACTACAGCCTGTCGATGAGAATGGGGGCGTGCTCGGTCCTCCTTTTCCTGTAGTCCACAATCATCTCCTTTGTCTTGATCACGTTGAGGGAGAGGTTGTTGTCCTTGCACCACACGGTCAGGTCTCTGAACTCCTCCCTATGGGCTGTCTCCTCGTTGTCGGTGATCAGGCCTACCGCTGTTGTGTCATCAGCAAACTCAATGATGGTGTTGGTGTCATGCCTGGTCGTGCAGTCATGAGTGAACAGGGAGTACAGGAGGGGACTGAGGGCCCCCGTTTTGAGGACCAGCGTGGCGGATGTGTTGTTGCCTACCCTTACCACCTGGCGGCAGGCCGTCAGGAAGTCCAGGATCCAGTTGCAGAGGGAGGTGTTTAGGCCCAGGTTCCTTAGCTTAGTGATGAGCTTAGAGGGCACTATGGTGTGAAAGCTGAGTTGTAGTCAATGAATAGCATTCTCACATAGGTGTTCCTTTTGTCCAGGTGGGAAAGGGCAGTGTGGAGTGCAATAGAGATCTGTGGATTGGAGTGGGTCTAGGGTTTCTGGGATAATGGTGTTGATGTGAGCCATGATCAGCCTTTCAAAGCACTTCATGGCTACAGACATGAGTGCTCCAGGTCGGTAGTCATTTAGGCAGGTTACCTTAGTGTTCTTGGGCACAGGGACTATGGTGGTCTGCTTGAAACATGTTGGTGTTACAGACTCAGACAGGGAGAGGTTGAACATGTCAGTGAAGACACTTGCCAGTTGGTCAGCGCATGCTGGCAGTATACGTCTTGGTAATCCGTGTGGCCCTGCAGCCTTGTGAATGTAGACCTGTTTATTAAAGGTCTTACTCACATCGGCTGCGGAGAGCATGATCACTCTGTCACTGTGGGGACAACGTTCTCGATGCACTTGTGACTGATGTGGTATACTCCTCAATGCCATCAGAAGAATCCCGGAACATATTCCAGTCTGTGCTAGCAAAACAGTCCTGTAGTTTAGCATCTGCTTCATCTGACCACTTTTTTATAGACCGAGTCACTGGTGCTTCCTGCTTAAATTTTGGCTTGTATGCAGGAATCAGGAGGATAGAATTATGGTGAGCTTTGACAAATGGAGGGCGAGGGAGAGCTTTGTATGCGTCTCTGTGTGTGGAGGGAAGGTGGTCCAGAGTTTCTTCCCCTCTGGTTGCACATTTAACATGCTGATAGAAATTAGGTAAAACTGATTTAAGTTTCCCTGCATTAAAGTCCCCCGACCACTAGGAGCACCGCCTCTGGATGAGCATTTTCCTGTTTGCTTATGGCGGTATACATTTCACTGAGTGCTTTTTTAGTGCCAGCATCGGTCTGTGGTGGTTTATAGACAGCTACGAAAAGTACAGATGAAAAGTGTCTAAGTAGATAGTGTGGTCTACAGCTTATCATGAGATACTCTACCTCAGGCGGGCAAAAACTTGACACTTCCTTAGATATCGTGCCATAGCTGTTTTTTACATAATGTGAGCGGACCAAGTAATTTGGTGTCACTCTAAAGCGGAAATGTGGAATAAACGAGTCAGGCGTAGTTTTTTTTGATTGAACACAGTTCTCTACTGAGGGATTTCGTGGACAGCTCCCGTCTCTTGGTGGCCATCCTCCAGATATAGTTTATCTTCTTCTTCTCTCCTTTTCGCTGGATCCCTCCTTCCTCTTGTAGGGAAAAGAGAGTAAGTCATTAGTACCGTCAGCTGTGCTTAATTGCCTCTGGTCACGTTGACTCACATGCCTGGTTGGACTACTATCCATGATCCAAGCCTGCCCTCTGGTGGTCCTTCCACAATAAAGAGATAGGCCCACGCCCCGTGTCTTACCAGAGGATGCTGTTCTGTCCTGCCGATAGAGTATATAACACGCCAGCTGTATGTTCTTAATGTCATCATTAAGCCACGACTCTGTGAAACGTAATATATTACAGTTTTTAATGTCCCATTGGACATTAAGGTCACAACATTTCATAAGGTCACAGCATTCCATAAGGTCACAACATTTCATAAGGTCACAGCATTCCATACTTTACAGTGGAAAAGGGGCACTTGTTGGTAGCCTTGAGTTTTCAGTTTTCTTCCACTGGTTTCACATTTGTCTGCAGCAAACGGAACAAAAAAAATTCTAAACAATCTGTTTGTATTTACAATCCCCTTCTCCAAACAGATTAGAACCTACTCATTTACCTAGCTGACATTTTACATATATTTATATCTTTTTTAACATTTTAGTCATTTAGCAGACACTCTTATCCAGAATGATTTACAGCAGTGAGTGCATACATTCTCTTACTTCTTGCTAGGTCTTATCAATAGTTCTTATCAATTTATATACACACTAACCCTAACCCATACTCAAGTTTAAGGTCAGAATGTGTCACGTCCTGACCATAGAGAGCACTCAGGGTTTTCTATGGTGTAAGAGGTCAGGGCGTGACTAGGGGGATTTCAGGTTAGTTTATTTCTATGTTGGTGTATGTGTGTGGTTCCCAGTTAGAGGCAGGTGATAATCGTTACCTCTAATTGGGGATCATACTTAGTGTGTTCTATTTCCCAGCTGCGATGTGGGATATTGTTTTGTGTGAGTGCCTTTGTGTGCTACGTTTTGCATGATTGTTATATCTTTGTTTTTTTTTTGAAGTTTCACGAGAAATAAAATGTGGAACTCTACTCACGCTGCACCTTGGTCCAGTTATTTAAGCAACGATTGTGACAGATTGTGCATAGAGAGAAACGTGCATAACAAGGGAATGAAGTTCAATTTACACACGCACAACTCTGGTCTAAATTTTCCCTCATGAGCTTAGTTAAAATAATAATTGTGAACAAACACTATAGCTTGTTTGTTTAAAAATAGCATAACATGGTTAAAACTATAATTGTCATGTCATGGTCAGTCCTTAAACCCATAGCCCTGTTTATGTTTATGTGACAGATATCTCCAGACCCATTCCTCAGCTGTTCAACAAAAACGTGGCAGAGTAAGAGCTTTTTTTTATCATTCAAATCCAAGATTACACCTTGAGAATGCCTTTAATATCATGAGAAAATAACTCAAAATAATGATTTCAATCAAGTTTTATTTGCCTTAAAATCATGTAGATAGTAAATGACATTTCATATACATTAATATAAACACAATAGGTTTGAGGACAAGAACTACGTGATCGGGTAAAACACATTTGGCTTTTGAAGACTTGAATTTGATTTGAAGATGATTATAGTGGATGATTATAGTGGTGGAAATAATCCTGAAATAACACTGGTGATAAAGCAAAATAGTTGAATTAAAGGAAGGTTGGGGACTGGTTCAAAGTTCATGTAATCCCATCAACATACAGCAGGGGGCACCAGTCAACTCTTATAACTCAACAAGCTTCATCACTACTGATAACAGGCTTTTGGAAATCCTAAAGTCAAAAGTCATACATCATTTACAGTACCAGTCAAAAAATTTAACACACCTAGTAATTCTTTACTATTTTCTACATTGTAGAATACTAGTGAAGACATCAAAACTATGAAACGACAATCATGTAGTAACCAGAAAAGTGTTAAACAAAGTAGCCACCCTTTGCCTTGATGACAGCTTTGCACATTCTTGGCATTCTCTCAACCAGCTTCATGAGGATGCACTTGCATGGAATGCATTTCAATTAACAGGTATGCCTTGTTAAAAGTTAATTAGTGGCATTTATTTGCTTTTTAATGCATTTTAACCAATCAGTTGTGTTGTGACACAGTATGGGGTGGTACATAGAAGATAGCCCTATTTGGTAAAAGTCCATATTATGGAAAGAACAGCTCAAATAAGCAACGAGAAATGACAATCCATCATTACTTTAAGACATGAAGGTCAGTCAACACGGAACATTTCAAGAACTTTGAAAGTTTCTTTAAGTGCAGTCGCAAAAACCATCAAGCGCTGTGATGAAACTGGCTCTCATGAGGACCACCACAGGAATGGAAGACCCAGAGTTACCTCTGCTGCAGAGGATAAATTCAGGAGAATTACCAGCCTCAGAAATTGCTGCCCAAATAAATGCTTCACACAGTTCAAGTAACAGACACATCAACTGTTCAAAGGAGACTGCGTGGATCAGGCCTTCGTGGTTCAATTGCTGCAAAGAAACCCTTACTAAAGGACACCAATAATAAGAAGAGACTTGCTTGGGTCAAGAAACACGAGCAATGGACATTAGACCGGTGGAAATCAGTCCTTTGGTCTGATGAGTCAAAATTTGAGATTTTTGGTTCCAACCGCTGTATCTTTGTGAGACGCAGAGTAGGTGAATGGTGGATTTCTGCATGTGTGGTTCCCACCGTGAAGCACGGAGGAGGAGGTGCAATGGTGTGGGGGTGCTTTGCTGGTGACACTGTGAGTGATTTATTTAGAATTCAAGGCACACTTAACCAGCATGGCTTCAACAGCATTCTACAGCGATACGCCATCCCATCTGGTTTATGCTTAGTGGGACTATCATTTGTTTTTCAACAGGACAATGACCCAACACACCTCCAGGGCTATTTGACCAAGAAGGAGAATGATGGAGTGCTGCATCAGATGACCTGGACTCCACAATCACCGACCTCAACCAAATTGAGATGGTTTGGGATGATTTGGACTGCAGTGTGAAGGAAAAGCAGACAACAAGTGCTCAGCATATGTGGGCACTGCTTCAAGACTGTTGGAAAAGCATTCCAGGTGAAGCTGGTTGAGAGAATGCCAAGAGTGTGTAAAGCTGTCATCTAGGCAAAGGTTGGCTATTTGAAGAATCTAATCTGTAAAATATATTTTGATTTGTTAAACACTTTTTTTGGTTGCTACATAATTCCATATGTGTTATTTCATAGTTTTGATGTTTTGGCTATTATTCTACAATGTAGAAAATAGTAAAAAGAAAGAAAAACCCTTGAATGAGTAGGCGTTCTAAAACTTTAGACCGGTAGTGTATATACTTTCTTATCCAAAAATGTGCCTAAATAATCTACAGGATTAGAGTATTTTTTTCAGCCAATTGGTGCTGAAACTGAGACAATATGCATATATTTCTTTCATTGATCCCTGTATTCTGAACACGTTCTCTTTATGTATTCTATTGAGTCTGTTGACAATTTTTTTTATTAAAGGTACACTGTATTTAAAGGGATGGCTTAAGATAAATTTATTGAAAACCCTATTAAATGAAACTCCTTGACAACATCTGTTGGCCAGCAAGTGGGGGGGTTTTCAGCAGTTTAATTAAATCTATTCAGTGAGTCCAAGTGAACCACACCTGAAACTCGTTATGCACGTTATTAAGGAATGTCTGAATACCAACTACTGAGAAGTGCGTAGGAAACGTGTACATAGGAAATACATTACCACGACAACCCCAATGAGAGAGAGGGAGAGAGAGAGAGAGTGAGAGAGAGAGTGAGAGAAAGTAGATACTTAGAAAAATTAAGTAAACCACCTGGCCTGTTGTATGCATAGTGTTTTTTGAACAAAATATGAAATTATAATTTTCTTGATTTCACTTTATTATATATTGTTGAAATCTGGGTAAATTATACTCTAACAATGATTAAATCTCCTTTAAACATCCAAAAAGTTGGCAAATCATGAAACATCATATGAAGCAGAAGCATGAAACAATCAAAAATATAATAATCAATGCAACTTAAAGCGGCAATCAGCAGTTAAAACAATAAAGTTGACTCCCCGCCTCTGTTTCGGTAAAAACCTGAGGGATGGAGCTGGAGAAATGTAACCACTATCCCATTCATAGACAGAGCTCTGGATACAAGGACTGACCATCCATGATATCAACATTATAGTGTTGATGTTTTAAGGGCTAGTGTGTGTTTACATTTACTTTGATCACAAACATTAGATTAAAACAAGCTTTTGGTTATTTGATGGGGTATGACAGTTGAACTAAGCTCCTGAGACATTTGTAAGTTAAATTCTTCAAGAACAAATGGGTACGTTTAATTAATTTATAAGTCTTAAAATGGATGTAGCAACTGCACATTTCCCCTTTAACCTGGGCATGTTTTATCATTAAATACAGGTCAACACACTTCCCCTTTAACCTGGGCATGTTTTATCATTAAATACAGGTCAACACATTTCCCCTTTAACCTGGGCATGTTTTATCATTAAATACAGGTCAACACACTTCCCCTTTAACCTGGGCATGTTTTATCATTAAATACAGGTCAACACATTTCCCCTTTAACCTGGGCATGTTTTATCATTAAATACAGATCAACACACTTCCCCTTTAACCTGGGCATGTTTTATCATGAAATACAGGTCAACACACTTCCCCTTTAACCTGGGCATGTTTTATAATTAAATACAGGTCAACACATTTCCCCTTTAACCTGGGCATGTTTTATCATCAGGTACTCATCAAGGGCAGTTTCAATTGATCAACAACATTTCTCTATTTTGTAAATAATCAAAAAGTATTACAAAGTTTTTAAATAAATATATTATTATGTAATGAAAGACAGTAAAGATGGGCATCAATATCGATAATTCAATATGATATCATTTAATATCAATATGAGCAAGGCATATCTTGATATGGCCTTATCCTTGCTGTTAACCTTACTGTATGGAAAAGAGCATACATGACTGTTCCTACAGGCACAACACCTTCTCACAGGCTCTCATCATATCATACATGACTGTTCCTACAGGCACAATACCTTCTCACAGGCTCTCAACATATCATACATGACTGTTCCTACAGGCACAATACCTTCTCACAGGCTCTCAACATATCATACATGACTGTTCCTACAGGCACAACACCTTCTCACAGGCTCTCATCATATCATACATGACTGTTCCTACAGGCACAATACCTTCTCACAGGCTCTCAACATATCATACATGACTGTTCCTACAGGCACAATACCTTCTCACAGGCTCTCAACATATCATACATGACTGTTCCTACAGGCACAATACCTTCTCACAGGCTCTCAACATATCATACATGACTGTTCCTACAGGCACAATACCTTCTCACAGGCTCTCAACATATCATACATGACTGTTCCTACAGGCACAATACCTTCTCACAGGCTCTCAACATATCATACATGACTGTTCCTACAGGCACAATACCTTCTCACAGGCTCTCAACATATCATACATGACTGTTCCTACAGGCACAATACCTTCTCACAGGCTCTCAACATATCATACATGACTGTTCCTACAGGCACAATACCTTCTCACAGGCTCTCAACATATCATACATGACTGTTCCTACAGGCACAATACCTTCTCACAGGCTCTCAACATATCATACATGACTGTTCCTACAGGCACAATACCTTCTCACAGGCTCTCAACATATCATACATGACTGTTCCTACAGGCACAATACCTTCTCACAGGCTCTCAACTTAGCTTACTGCTGCCTGCTGATGGCCATCAACAAGCTTCATATTGTGATACAACTGGTTGGGTAGGTTAGAAACAATACAACTGACGTCGACATAGATGTTCCATATCAGTGCCCATCACTACCTAACAGCATGTTAAAAGTACATAACAAAAGACTATAAATAAATGTGATTAGTGAGCAGCACATTAAACTAGATTACAACCATGATTACAGCTTCAACACATCAGGTATGGAAGCCATGTTGTACAAATGTACTTTCTCTTCCTTTGTGCAAAGTAAAACTCTTACAATTAACTTAATAACTTTAATGAATGATTTAGTAATTTGGTTAAATGCAGAATGCAGTGACATAACCACATGAGGGTCAAGGTTAAACCACATCAAAGAAATAATAAATCAAAGGAAAAGCAATAATAATTTTGGTCCTTCAGGCCTTATTTACAGACACTAACTCTGCAGTTATTTATTGCTTTTCTTCTTGGTTACAAGTTTAGTTATCCCTCCTGCTATAGCTGTTGCTGCTCCTCCTGCTAGCACTATCCCTACAACTACAGCTTTTATTGGGGCTGCAATAAGACCTAGTCCTACTGCTGTAGTTGTGCAGCCAATTCCTATAGCTCCTATAGCTGCTTGTTTACCCAACTTCAACAACTGTCTGTTCCTGATCTCTTCCTGAGCCTTCTCATACATCTCATTGGTGTAGTGTCCGTTGAACATCACCATCTCCTCTATCTTCCTCAGCAGCTCTCTGACCTGGGTACGGTCTCTCCGCTCTCTGTTGTTAAAGACATGATATCTGCCTCCACAGCTGTTGACCAGTTTCTGAAGCTCCTGACTCTCCTTCAGAAGCTCCTCTACTGTTGTGTTATCCAGCTGATCTGCACCAGTGAATAATACTATAGTGAAGTCTGAGGCCCTTTTTCCATAGTTGTCCTGGATGTACTTCACTGCTTTTCTTTGCTCCTCTGTGTATCTATCCAGTCTGATCACCAGCAGGAACACATGGGGTCCTGGGACTGACATCTCAATGCATTTCTCTATTTCTACTTCATCTGTTCTCCAAAATTGTTTCCATATTTTCTTAATGAAATATGTGTCTGTCAATGATGTGTCACTGATCCCAGGAGTGTCGATGACATCAATCTTCCTCCCATCCACCACTACACTTTGTTTCTCACACTTTTCAGTCACTGGATTTGGACTTAACTTAGAATGAAACACCTTTCTCCCCAGGATGGTGTTTCCTGTTGCACTCTTCCCTGCTCCAGTCTTCCCCACCAGAACTATCCTCAGATCAGCTGGCTGCACTAAACCTGTGGAAAAACAAAATGTAAAGCAGTTTCATCATTATCAGTTACTAAATTCATAAAATTACACTCAAATTCACATCATTATCATTTACTAATAATGTCAAATCAAATCAAACGTTATCGGTCACATGCACATATTTAGCAGATGTTATTGCGGTTGTAGTGAAATGCTTTTGTTCTTAGCTCCAACAGTGCAGTAGTATCTAACAATTCTGTTGTATCTAACAAAATAATGGAAGTAAGAAATGTATGAATATTAGGACTGTGACGTATATGCAGTGAGTCAGGAAGCAGGTGCAGAAAGAGAGTTTAATAATCTGTAGCAGACCAGGTGGTTTGGTCAAGACGTTAACATAGATCAGACACGGACAGAGTATGATTAGCTCAGTTTCAAGGGTGTTTATTAAAAAATAAATAAAAAAGAAAAGAACAGGTCTCCCCCATGAGACCCTCTCCGGGATACCTTCTCCTGGGCTCCGGGTCTTCCTGCACACAAACTCAACTCCCTCGGGTAACCGTATCCAACCACATGGAAGTCACCTCACTTCCCCTAGTCCTCTCCCTGTGTGCTGCCCTTCTGGCAGATTTATGGGCCTCGCACAGCTGGTGAGAAATCCGCCCTTGATTACTCACCAGCTCCCAATCAGCCTCAATTAGTCCTGGGCGGAGAGCCCATCGAGACCTGGCACGTCCAGCAGATGGAGCCATCATCTCGTGATGTATACTCCATCTGTTACCAGGCCTCGACGAGTCTCCCCCAGGTGGCTGACCTGCTGTATGCCACAAATCATACAAGGCAGATGAACAAAACAGGAGTCGCGTACTGAACATGAAAACAAACCAATATTGCCTGATGACTGAGGCTACTGAGGGATAAATAAAGGGAAGGTAATCAAGGTGATGATGAAATTCAGGTTTGTTTAATGATGGGGAGCAGGTGTATTTAGTGATGTGGAGCAGGTGGGTTTAATGATGGGGAGCAGGTGTGTTTAATGATGGGGAGCAGGTGGGTTTAATGATGGGGGAGCAGGTGTGTTTAGTGATGTGGAGCAGGTGGGTTTAATGATGGGGAGCAGGTGGGTTTAATGATGGGGAGCAGGTGTGTTTAATGATGGGGAGCAGGTGTGTTTAATGATGGGGAGCAGTTATGTTTAATGATGGGGAGCAGGTGTGTTTAATGATGGGGAGCAGGTGTGTTTAATGATGGGGAGCAGGTGGGTTTAATAATGGGGAGCAGGTGTATTTAATGATGGGAGCAGGTGTGTTTAATGATGGGGAGCAGGTGTGTTTAATGATGGGAGCAGGTGTGTTTAATGATGGGGAGCAGGTGTGTTTAATGATGTGGAGCAGGTGTGTTTAATGATGGGAGCAGGTGTGTTTAATGATGGGAGCAGGTGGGTTTAATGATGGGGAGCAGGTGGGTTTAATGATGGGAAGCAGGTGTGTTTAGTGATGTGGAGCAGGTGTGTTTAATGATGGAGAGCAGGTGGGTTTAATAATGGGGAGCAGGTGTATTTAATGATGGGGAGCAGGTGTGTTTAATGATGGGGAGCAGGTGTGTTTAGTGATGTGGAGCAGGTGGGTTTAATGATGGGGAGCAGGTGGGTTTAATGATGGGGGAGCAGGTGTGTTTAGTGATGTGGAGCAGGTGGGTTTAATGATGGGGAGCAGGTGTGTTTAATGTTGGGGAGCAGGTGTGTTTAATGATGGGAAGCAGGTGTGTTTAATGATGGGGAGCAGGTGTGTTTAATGATGGGGAGTAGGTGTTTAATGATGGGGAGCAGGTGTGTTTAATGATGGGGAGCAGGTGTGTTTAATGATGGGGAGCAGGTGTGTTTAATGATGGGGAGCAGGTGTGTTTACTGATGTGGAGCAGGTGGGTTTAGTGATGTGGAGCAGGTGGCTTTAATGATGGGGAGCAGGTGTGTAATGATGGAGAGTAGGTGTATGTATTGACAGGGAGCAGGTGTGTAATGATGGGGAGCAGGTATGTAATGATGGGGAGCAGGTGTGTAATGATGGGGAGTAGGTGTGTAATGATGGGGAGCAGTTGTGTAATGGTGGGTATCAGGTGTATTTAATGATGGGGAGCAGGTGTGTATTGATGGGGAGCAGGTGTGTTTAATGATGGGGAGCGGTTTTGTTTAATGATGGGGAGTAGGTGTGTAATGATGGGGAGCAGGTGTGTAATGATGGGGAGTAGGTGTATGTATTGACAGGGAGCAGGTGTGTAATGATGGGGAGCAGGTGTGTAATGATGGGGAGCAGGTGTGTAATGATGGGGAGTAGGTGTGTAATGATGGGGAGCAGTTGTGTAATGGTGGGTATCAGGTGTATTTAATGATGGGGAGCAGGTGTGTATTGATGGGGAGCAGGTGTGTTTAATGATGGGGAGCGGTTTTGTTTAATGATGGGGAGTAGGTGTGTAATGATGGGGAGCAGGTGTGTTTAATGATGGGGAGCAGGTGTGTTTAATGATGGGGAGCAGGTGTGTAATGATGGGGAGCAGGTGTGTGTAATGATGGGGAGCAGGTGTGTGTAATGATGGGGAGAAGGTGTGTAATGATGGGGAGCAGGTGTGTAATGATGGGGGGCAGGTGTGTTTAATGATGGGGAGGAGTTGTGTAATGATGGGGAGAAGGTGTGTAATGATAGGGGGCAGGTGTGTTTAATGATGGGGAGCAGGTGCGTTTAATGATGGGGGAGCAGGTGTGTTTAGTGATGTGGAGCAGGTGGGTTTAATGATGGGGAGCAGGTGGGTTTAATGATGGGGGAGCAGGTGTGTTTAGTGATGTGGAGCAGGTGGGTTTAATGATGGGGAGCAGGTGTGTTTAATGATGGGGAGCAGGTGGGTTTAATGATGGGGAGCAGGTGTGTTTAATGATGGGGAGCAGGTATGTTTAATGATGGGAGCAGGTGTGTTTAATGATGGGGAGCAGGTGTGTTTAATGATGGGGAGCAGGTGGGTTTAATAATGGGGAGCAAGTGTATTTAATGATGGGAGCAGGTGTGTTTAATGATGGGGAGCAGGTGTGTTTAATGATGGGAGCAGGTGTGTTTAATGATGGGGAGCAAGTGTGTTTAATGATGGGGAGCAGGTGTGTTTAATGATGGGAGCAGGTGTGTTTAATGATGGGAGCAGGTGGGTTTAATGATGGGGAGCAGGTGGGTTTAATGATGGGAAGCAGGTGTGTTTAGTGATGTGGAGCAGGTGTGTTTAATGATGGAGAGCAGGTGGGTTTAATAATGGGGAGCAGGTGTATTTAATGATGGGGAGCAGGTGTGTTTAATGATGGGGAGCAGGGGTGTTTAGTGATGTGGAGCAGGTGGGTTTAATGATGGGGAGCAGGTGGGTTTAATGATGGGGGAGCAGGTGTGTTTAGTGATGTGGAGCAGGTGGGTTTAATGATGGGGAGCAGGTGTGTTTAATGTTGGGGAGCAGGTGTGTTTAATGATGGGAAGCAGGTGTGTTTAATGATGGGGAGCAGGTGTGTTTAATGATGGGGAGCAGGTGTTTAATGACGGGGAGCAGTTGTGTTTAATGATGGGAAGCAGGTGTGTTTAATGATGGGGAGCAGGTGTGTTTAATGATGGGGAGCAGGTGGGTTTAGTGATGTGGAGCAGGTGTGTTTAATGATGGGGAGCAGGTGTGTTTACTGATGTGGAGCAGGTGGGTTTAGTGATGTGGAGCAGGTGGCTTTAATGATGGGGAGCAGGTGTGTAATGATGGGGAGTAGGTGTATGTATTGACAGGGAGCAGGTGTGTAATGATGGGGAGCAGGTGTGTAATGATGGGGAGCAGGTGTGTAATGATGGGGAGTAGGTGTGTAATGATGGGGAGCAGTTGTGTAATGGTGGGTATCAGGTGTATTTAATGATGGGGAGCAGGTGTGTATTGATGGGGAGCAGGTGTGTTTAATGATGGGGAGCGGTTTTGTTTAATGATGGGGAGTAGGTGTGTAATGATGGGGAGCAGGTGTGTTTAATGATGGGGAGCAGGTGTGTTTAATGATGGGGAGCAGGTGTGTAATGATGGGGAGCAGGTGTGTGTAATGATGGGGAGAAGGTGTGTAATGATGGGGAGCAGGTGTGTAATGATGGGGAGAAGGTGTGTAATGATAGGGGGCAGGTGTGTAATGATGGGGAGAAGGTGTGTAATGATGGGGAGTAGGTGTGTAATGATGGGGAGCAGGTGTGTAATGATGGGGAGCAGGTGTGTAATGATGGGGAGCAGGTGTGTAATGATTGGGTGCAGGTGTGTGTAATGATGGGGAGTAGGTGTGTTTAATGATGGGGAGAAGGTGTGTATAATGATGGGGTGCAGGTGTGTAATGATGGGGTGCAGGTGTGTAATGATGGGGAGCAGGTGTGTAATGATGGGGAGTAGGTGTGTCTAATGATGGGGAGAAGGTGTGTTATAATGGGGAGCAGATGTGTGTAATGATGGGGTGCAGGTGTGTAATGATGGGGAGTAGGTGTGTTTAATGATGGGAGCAGGTGTGTTTAATGATGGGGAGCAAGTGTGTTTAATGATGGGGAGCAGGTGTGTTTAATGATGGGAGCAGGTGTGTTTAATGATGGGAGCAGGTGTGTTTAATGATGGGAGCAGGTGGGTTTAATGATGGGGAGCAGGTGGGTTTAATGATGGGAAGCAGGTGTGTTTAGTGATGTGGAGCAGGTGTGTTTAATGATGGAGAGCAGGTGGGTTTAATAATGGGGAGCAGGTGTATTTAATGATGGGGAGCAGGTGTGTTTAATGATGGGGAGCAGGGGTGTTTAGTGATGTGGAGCAGGTGGGTTTAATGATGGGGAGCAGGTGTGTTTAATGTTGGGGAGCAGGTGTGTTTAATGATGGGAAGCAGGTGTGTTTAATGATGGGGAGCAGGTGTGTTTAATGATGGGGAGCAGGTGTTTAATGACGGGGAGCAGGTGTGTTTAATGATGGGAAGCAGGTGTGTTTAATGATGGGGAGCAGGTGTGTTTAATGATGGGGAGCAGGTGTGTTTACTGATGTGGAGCAGGTGGGTTTAGTGATGTGGAGCAGGTGGCTTTAATGATGGGGAGCAGGTGTGTAATGATGGGGAGTAGGTGTATGTATTGACAGGGAGCAGGTGTGTAATGATGGGGAGCAGGTGTGTAATGATGGGGAGCAGGTGTGTAATGATGGGGAGTAGGTGTGTAATGATGGGGAGCAGTTGTGTAATGGTGGGTATCAGGTGTATTTAATGATGGGGAGCAGGTGTGTATTGATGGGGAGCAGGTGTGTTTAATGATGGGGAGCGGTTTTGTTTAATGATGGGGAGTAGGTGTGTAATGATGGGGAGCAGGTGTGTTTAATGATGGGGAGCAGGTGTGTTTAATGATGGGGAGCAGGTGTGTAATGATGGGGAGCAGGTGTGTGTAATGATGGGGAGAAGGTGTGTAATGATGGGGAGCAGGTGTGTAATGATGGGGGGCAGGTGTGTTTAATGATGGGGGGCAGGTGTGTTTAATGATGGGGAGGAGTTGTGTAATGATGGGGAGAAGGTGTGTAATGATAGGGGGCAGGTGTGTAATGATGGGGAGCAGGTGTGTAATGATGGGGAGTAGGTGTGTAATGATGGGGAGCAGGTGTGTAATGATGGGGAGCAGGTGTGTAATGATGGGGAGCAGGTGTGTAATGATTGGGTGCAGGTGTGTGTAATGATGGGGAGTAGGTGTGTTTAATGATGGGGAGAAGGTGTGTATAATGATGGGGTGCAGGTGTGTAATGATGGGGTGCAGGTGTGTAATGATGGGGAGCAGGTGTGTAATGATGGGGAGTAGGTGTGTCTAATGATGGGGAGCAGATGTGTGTAATGATGGGGTGCAGGTGTGTAATGATGGGGGGCAGGTGTGTAAATGGGGTGCAGGTGTGTTTAATGATGGGGAGCAGGTGTGTAATGATGGGGAGAAGGTGTGTAATGATGGGGAGAAGGTGTGTAATGATGGGGAGCAGGTGTGTAATGATGGGGAGAAGGTGTGTAATGATGGGGAGCAGGTGTGTAATGGTGGGGAGAAGGTGTGTAATGATGGGGAGAAGGTGTGTAATGATGGGGAGCAGGTGTGTAATGATGGGGAGTTGGTATGTAATGGTGAGGAGTGTAGGAGTAAATGAGACACATGGATAACATATAAAGGCATTGGACAGCTGAACATTAAAAAACAGACCACATGAAGAGAAGAGACACATAGTCTGCTGATTCCACTAAAGGCACACATACCAGAGAAATATGCGCCTAGGGCAACTGGACACCCTAGACATATAGTCTGCTGATTCCATTAAGAGATACACATACCAGAGAAATATGCGCCTAGGGCAACTGGACACACCAATGATAGAAGAGACACATAGTCTGCCGATTCCAATAAGGGCATACATACCAGAGAACATACTGAGGCACTGAACTAAAAAGATAATGGTGACAGGAAGAATTAGGGGAAGTATGCTTATTTACATATGGGTTGGACCTATATGTTGTATGTGTATAAATGCTGGAGCCGGGGCTGGGAAGTGGTGTGTGTTTCGCGGACCATTCCGGCTTTTATATACTCTGTATTAAAAGCCTAAATTGATTTTCACAAGTTCTTGTAAGTGTTATATTTGAACCGATTGTCCACAACATAATTTGGCGAGCTTGCCAGGAGGGACAGGGACTGCGGAATGGCGTTCAGGGCTGGAGATAGTTTCTTTGGACAATCTTGCAAACAATATGGCCACAACTATAAAAAGGTAAGCTTGTTCTTACATAGTTGAAATGTTTGTATCGATTGCTTCAGAGATCCTGTCTCAGCGAGAGGGGCGCCATGTAAGTCTCTCTTTCAAATTTCCTAAAAAGAAACCAGTAAATACTAAAGAACTTTTGAATTCAATGAATTTGCATGTATGTGTAATTTGGGGAATTGTATTAAATATAAATGTATGCGCATGTATAGAGACTGAGTGAATAGGCGCTGTAAACTTTGCTTGTGTTGGGTGTTTAGCGGAGCATGCGCTCGTTCTGATCGGACCGTTCGAATGTGTAGCTTAAATGATGCGGTTGTTTGCACCATCTGGCTGAGAGGGCTGGCTATAATGTGGGACAGCCCATACGGTCAAAACAGATAATGTAGGTAGAAAATCCTGTGATACCTCTTCAATAAAATTAGGAGAAGGAATGCTTGGACAGGTTACTTATGAATAACGGCTCTAAAAATAATAGAGAACTGCATAAATAGGTAGTTAGGAAGCCACGATACCGCCCTTTAAAAAGGAACATTTTTAAAGGGGTCTGCTTGGGTGGGATATTCACGGCAGAAGGGTCTGTGGGTGAATATTTAGTAAATAAATATTTCATGGCTACCGCCCCAAAACAGGGGGTCTGAACGGATGAATATTTAGTAAATAAATATTTCATGGCTACCGCCCCAAACAGGGGGACTGAACGGATGAATATTTAGAAGGCAGGAAGAACGTTGGCCCGATTGTGCGGCGTTCAACTGCAAGCGAAATCCTACGAATAAGAAACGCTCCGTCTAGCTAAACAGGGGTTTGTAATTCAGTAGGTCACGCCACGATATTGCTCTAATATAAAATAGAGATCAGTACGGTGTGGGTGAATATGATATGAAGACAGGCTGATCCGATTAGACAGTAGTCTCGTCATATTGTAGAAATCCTAGCAGTCTAGGCTTATGTGGAGGAAGTGAATTAAGTCAATAAAGAAAGACTGTTGTTTTGAGGTTGAGGTTGAGGAAGTTGTTTTGAGGTAAAAACAAAGGGATTGAATGAACAGATGAAAAATAAAAGGATAAATGAGAATGTTGTAAGAAATGAGTAGATCTGTGTAGAAATAGAACATTAAAAAGAAAGAAAGGACAGGTTGTGTGTGTGTAGGCAGAACGTCCAGAAGAGGGAGCGCGCAGCCCTCCTGTGACAGAGTATAGAGTTGAAGGGTGCCGTTAACTGCTATTAGGCAGAGGGAACGAAGTTAAGAAACATCGAAGTAAAAGAAGTTATAAGCAAGGATAAAAACAATGATGTGATAAAGTGGTAAGAGACCGCGGTAAGAATAACAAAAAGGTGTCAAAACAAATAATAAATAAAAATACTTAAAAAGGCGTTAACCGAATAGTATAATACGGATAGAGCAGTGGGTAACAAAAGAGAAAACAGAATCGCCAATAAACTGAAATTGTACTATAACGTTAAAACGAATCTAGGTTAGCTAAGATAAAGAGTGATAAATAGGTAAAATCCAGGACACATTAAGAATTCATAAACAGTGTAAACGGAGTAAGGGGAAAAAACAGGCACTAGTCACTCTGTGGTCACAGAAACTACGATCTAAAAATAGTCTGAAGGGCAGAGAGGGGTGTAAAAAATACTGAGGCTTGACTCACTAGTAAATTGACCATAGGATCAAACAATAAGAATATAGAGAAAAGGTAAGAAAGTATAGACAAAATAAATAAATAAAGGTAAAAGTAAGACGTTAGATAGAGATCTTAACGGAGCGGGCAGTGGACCTGTGTGGTTCAGTTGGTAGAGCATGGCGCTTGCAACGCCAGGGTTGGGGGTTCAATTCCCACGGGGGGACCAGGATGAATATGTATGAACTTTCCAATTTGTAAGTCGCTCTGGATAAGAGCGTCTGCTAAATGACTTAAATGTAATGTAAATGTAATCTTAAAAATTGATTAGAACTGTAATAACAGAACAAACCAAACGAATAAAATGAATAAATAATGATATCTGTAAAGGGAAAAACACAGTGATATTTGAAGTACTGTACTAGAATAAGACATTAAGTCATCTGTAGTATTCAGAAATAATGTCTGTACTAATATAGAGTAGGCTTTGATAAGAGAAATTAAGTGATGTGACAAATGAATTATTAATTGGAAAGGGGATTAGCTCTACCTCGGAAAAATAGTAAATAAAAGGTGTATAATACATGGGAGTATTTAGGAAAAATAAATAAATAAATATTGGCATGAAAACAAAAGGACTGTTTCTCCATAGCATAGAGAGATGAGGGATTTAAAAAAAAGCCATGGAGTCACTGAAAGAAGCGCACATTAGTTCTACCGAATTCGGATTGAATATGAAAAAACTGGATAATGGGGGACGCCATTACCCGGTAACACAATCAAGACGTATGGTGGAAGCAGGAAAAGAAGAAAGGAATCAGCCGAACAATCCAAAAAGACTGGCATGGTTAGAATCTCTGTTCCACCTCAAGTTATAACAGAAGCAGGAGAACTGAAGTCTATCTCAATCATAAGGATCAAACCCTTACCGGAGATGGCACTCTGTGGATGGACCCATTACCAAACAAAGGGACAAGTCGTTTGGGATCCGAAAGGATGTGACCTGACATTAATCAAAGAAAAAGACGAGAGGGTGCTCATCATGAATCAGATTGAACCAGTTGAAGGTGAAGAATTAATAGTTGAAATAACAAGAACAACAGTGACCGAAGGGAGTAGCACCACGGTCATTAAGATTGATCCCACCCCTGCACCTGAACAGGAAGAACCTGTGACAACAACAAGGGTGGCGGCTGCTGTGACGACCACAGTAGCTACCAATAAGATGACATCGACCTCCCTTACCAAGCAGACCACCGTACCCACAAAGCAACCTGAGACATCAGAGTCAGGAGAGTTTTTTACTGACATTTGGAACTTTCTGATAAACTCTAATGATCTACCTCAAGATAAGAACATTGAAAAAGCAACAGAATTAGATATATCAGAATCAGAACCACTCAAGGACACCACACGAGAAGGAGTGACGAACGAGTGATACGAATGGGCTAAGTATATGGCAAACAAACACAGAATGGACAATTGTATTTTGTGTAGAAAATCACCTTTGTCTGATCTTTTAATAGTCTCTGAACCAGCATCATTTAAAAACTGTGTAAGTTGGAAAAATGACCATTGTACCAATAGAAAGTATTCTATTCCCTTGTGTGACATAGAATGTAGGATTGCTCTCGGTAAGCACTAGGGGTAAAACTATGTTGAATGAGACCATGCTGGGAGACAACGATTGTGCTGCTTATAACATGAGAACTGAATCAAATGGACCTCAATTAGACAGAAGTACCGTGGTTAAAGGAAAATATGAATGTTTTTACAGACACCACACCGAAGGAATTGATGTAGGAAACACCACTGTAGAATGTGATACTATTTGGGTGTTAGAGAATGTGGGAGTTCGTAAAAGTAATGATAAAGGGTTGATTATGAATAGAAAAGGGTTGTGTGGTCACATAACTCAGGTTGCGCCATCTCTTACTATGTTGAAAAATCAAGACAGAGGTATTGCTGATTGTTCTTTCCACACATCCAGAAACTAACTGTTGAATGTATTGTCTGATGGATGGATTGGTCTTTGTGCCTTAGTGAGAGCAATTAAATAGGTTACTATTATTAAATCACCCCATGATGACTATGTAAAATCTAGAGTTAAAAGGGCTTATGAGAAGGATCTTGAGGTATACCTTAATGCAATTGGACTGCTTAGAGGTGTACCTCGGGATTTCAAGGCCAGAGATGAGGTTAAATCAGGATTTGAATCTATATTCTTGTGGATAACACCAAATAAGAACTTAGAGTGGATTAATTATATATACTATAACCAACAGAGATTCATTAACTATACTGACTCGGCTCTAACGACATTGGGGGAACAGGTACAGGCTACCAGTAAAATGACTTGGCAAAATAGACAGGCTCTCAATTGGCTCTTAGCGGAGAAGGGTGGAGTTTGTGTCATGTTTGGGGATGACTGTTGCACCTTTATTCCCAATATTGCTATGGCCAAACTCAAAGGATTACGAGCAGAAGTAAAGGCTAATGCTGGTTTAGACTCTCATGTATGGGATTGGTTGGACCTAGCGTTAGGAAAGTGGGGAGCCTTGTTTACTAGGATGGCCATCATGTTGGGAGGAGGGTTATTGGCTCTGGGTATTGCATGTTGTTGTGTTATACCCCTGGTAAAGTCAATTGTGGTTCAGACAACAGTTAAACAGATGTCTGTAAGGAGAGATGACCCTCCTGTGGTGATTGATCCTGTACCGGGAAGCCCAGGCAATTATACCAATAAGTATGGAAAGCCTTGCAATGCGGTTGGAGGACCTCTTGACTGCCCCTTTGGTAACCCTAACTGTCTCTATGAAGTGATGGGGGGGGGGGGGGGGTGGTCATGCGTGTCACGATTTTCATAAGGATGGTTTCCATGTATATGTTCAATTACCCAGTTCAGATGAATGTTTACTTATACATGTCCACAAAAAGTGTCATTTGCGTCACAATTGCAAGTAGTGTACAAAAATTAATGAGGATGGTCATAACCATCACCCAGAACCTTTTTTCTGTGCCAAGTGTCAAAGAGGAGATTGTCTTATTTGTAAGGATGAGGACTGTGCTCCTAGATAATGGGGATTTAGCATTTTTATTTTGCCTAATGCTTTGTGTTCTTTGTATGTTTCTTTGAATTTTTTGATATATATCGATGAACATATATATTTTCTTTTAATTAAAGTTAGTTTTGCCTTCTAAAAATAGGATCATTTTACAAAAACATGTTAGGTAACAGAGGGTATTCCGGTTACAAGTGTCTACGGACCATGTATTTAATCTTCTAACTAAACATGATTAAAGTGACTAGTGTTCTATTATTAAAGTGGCCAGTGTTTCCATGTCTATGTATATAGTGCAGCAGCCTCTAAGATGCATGGTTGAGTTACCAAGTGGTAGCCGGCTAGGGATGGCCATTTAACAGTCTGATGGCTTTGAGATAGAAGCAGTTTTTCAGTCTCTCGGTCCCTGCTTTGATGCACCTGTACTGACCTCACCTTCTGGATGATAGCGGGGTGAACAGGCAGTGGCTCATGTGGTTGATGTCCTTAATTTTGACATTGGGTGCTGTAGGTGTCCTGGAGGGCAGGCAGTGTGCCCCTGGTGATGCTTTGGGCAGACCGCACTACCTACTGGAGAGCCCTGTAGATGTGGATGGTACAGTTGCCATAGGTGTCCTTAGGGGCCAAGCCGAATTTCTTCAGCCTCCTGAAGTTGAAGAGGTGCTGTTGTCTGTGTGGGTGGACCATTTCAGATTGTCAGTGATGTGTACGCAGAGGAACTTGAAGCTTTTGACTTTCTCCACTGCGGTCCCATCGATGTGGATAGGGGGGTGCTCCCTCTGCTGTCTCCTGAGGTCCAGGATCAGCTCCTTCATTGTTTTTACATTGAGGGAGAGGCTATTTTCCTGGCACCACTCCGTCAGGGCCCACACCTCCTCCCTGTAGGCTGTCTCGTCATTGTTGGTATTCAGGCCTACTACTGTTGTGCCGTCTGCAAACTTGATCATTGAGTTGGAGGCGTGCGTGGCCACGCAGTTATGGTTGAACAGGCAGTACAGGAGGGGGCTGAGCACGCACCCTTGTGGGACCCCAATATTGAGGATCAGCGTATTGGAGGTGTTGGTTCCTACCTTCACCACTTGGGGGGCGGCCCGTCAGGAAGTCCAGGACCCAGTTGCACAGGGCGGGGTTCAGACCCAGGCCAGAGTTTAATGATAAGCTTGGAGGGTACTATGGTGTTGAAGGATGAGCTATAGTCAATGAACAGCATTCCTACATACAGTGGCAAGAAAAGGTATGTGAACCCTTTGGAATTACCTTGATTTCTGCATTAATTGGTCATAAAATTAGATCTGATCTTCATCTAAGTCACAACAACAGACAAAAGGGTTCACATTCTTTGCCCTTCCCTTTAAAAGTACAGCATATGGTGTTCTCTGGGCGCAAGACAGATCAGAGAGAGGTAGCTGCTGGACTCCAAGCTCCCACCTTAACTAAAAGCTCTTGAGTGTATGGGGCAATATTTTGATTTTTGGATGAAAAACGTACCCAAATTTAACTGCCTATTTCTCAGGCCCAGAATCTAGAATATGCAAATAATTGTCAGATTAGGATGGAAAACACTCTAATGTTTCCAAAACTGTCCAAATATTGTCTGTGAGTATAACATAACTGATATTGCAGGCGAAAACCTGAGGAAAATCAAACCAGGAAGGTGCTTCTATTTTGAAAGCTCCATGTTCCATAGCCTGCCTTCGCTCCATTTAAAGGGATATCAACCAGATTCCTTTTCTTACGGCTTCCCCATGGTGTGAACAGTCTTTAGACATAGTTTTAGGCTTTTATTTTGAAAAATGAGCGAGAAAGATCACATTGCGTCATTGTATGGCTGGGTGCGTCATTGTATGTCATTGTATGACCAATCTAGTTGGCTGCTAGCTGTTTGTAATATTTTGCATCCTGAGAGAGATGTGCTTACATAAATGCTTGGATAGCTTTCGCCGAAAAGCTTTTTTGAAATCTGACACGCCAGGTGGATTAACAACAAGCTAAGCTGTGTTTTACTATATTGCACTTGTGATTTCATGAAAATTGAATATTTTTTGTGATTTAATTTGAATTTGGCACTCTGCAACTCAGCGGTGGTTGGCGAAAATGATCCCGCTAACGGGATGGGTGCATCAAGAAGTTTTTAAAGGTTGGGTTTTATTGAATTGCTGCAGGATCATTTGGTGAATAAAAATAAAAGGGCAGGAAGGAAGCACAAAGGGAAGGAAGCACAAAGGGCAGGAAGGTAAAGACAACAACAATTGTCAGTTGTGAGGTGATGAGGTCATATGAGGTGATGGTGGCGGATGAATGTCACAACAATGGACATCAGCAAACCACTTTCCCACACAAGGCCATACACGTGGTCTGCGGTTGAGAGGCCGATTGGACGTACTGCCAAATTCTCTAGAACGCTTCACACCGCGTGGCCGCCGCCACTCTAACCTGGTGGTCCCAGCGCGCACGACCCACGTGGAGTTCCAGGTCTCCGGCAGCCTCTGGAACTGCCGATCTGCGGCCAACAAGGCAGAGTTCATCTCAGCCTATGCTTCCCTCCAGTCCCTCGACTTCTTGGCACTGACGGAAACATGGATTACCAGAGATAACACTGCTACTCCTACTGCTCTCTCCTCGTCTGCCCACGTGTTCTCGCACACCCCGAGAGCTTCTGGACAGCGGGGTGGTGGCACTGGGATCCTCATCTCTCCCAAGTGGACATTCTCTCTTTCTCCCCTGACCCATCTGTCTATCGCCTCCTTTGAATTCCATGCTGTCACAGTTACCAGCCCTTTCAAGCTTAACATCCTTATCATCTATCGCCCCCCAGGTTCCCTTGGAGAGTTCATCAATGAGCTTGACGCCTTGATAAGTTCCTTTCCTGAGGATGGCTCACCTCTCACAGTTCTGGGTGACTTTAACCTCCCCACGTCTACCTTTGACTCATTCCTCTCTGCCTCCTTCTTTCCACTCCTCTCCTCTTTTGACCTCACCCTCTCACCTTCCCCCCTACTCACAAGGCAGGCAATACGCTTGACCTCATCTTTACTAGATGCTGTTCTTCCACTAATCTCATTGCAACTCCCCTCCAAGTCTCCGACCACTACCTTGTATCCTTTTCCCTCTCGCTCTCATCCAACACTTCCCACACTGCCCCTACTCGGATGGTATCGCGCCGTCCCAACCTTCGATCTCTCTCCCCCGCTACTCTCTCCTCTTCCATCCTATCATCTCTTCCCTCTGCTCAAACCTTCTCCAACCTATCTCCTGATTCTGCCTCCTCAACCCTCCTCTCCTCCCTTTCTGCATCCTTTAACTCTCTATGTCCCCTATCCTCCAGGCCGGCTCGGTCCTCCCCTCCTGCTCCGTGGCTCGACGACTCATTGCGAGCTCACAGAACAGGGCTCCGGGCAGCCGAGCGGAAATGGAGGAAAACTCGCCTCCCTGCGGACCTGGCATCCTTTCACTCCCTCCTCTCTACATTCTCCTCTTCTGTCTCTGCTGCTAAAGCCACTTTCTACCACTCTAAATTCCAAGCATCTGCCTCTAACCCTAGGAAGCTCTTTGCCACCTTCTCCTCCCTCCTGAATCCTCCCCCCCCTCCCCCCTCCTCCTCCCTCTCTGCGGATGACTTCGTCAACCATTTTGAAAAGAAGGTCGACGACATCCGATCCTCGTTTGCTAAGTCAAACAACACCGCTGGTTCTGCTCACACTGCCCTACCCTGTGCTTTGACCTCTTTCTCCTCTCTCTCTCCAGATGAAATCTCGCGTCTTGTGACGGCCGGCCGCCCAACAACCTACCCGCTTGACCCTATCCCCTCTTCTCTTCTCCAGGCCATGTCCGGAGACCTTCTCCCTTACCTCACCTCGCTCATCAACTCATCCTTGACCGCTGGCTACGTCCCTTCCGCCTTCAAGAGAGCGAGAGTTGCACCCCTGCTGAAAAAACCTACACTCGATCCCTCCGATGTCAACAACTACAGACCAGTATCCCTTCTTTCTTTTCTCTCCAAAACTCTTGAACGTGCCGTTCTTGGCCAGCTCTCCTGCTATCTCTCTCAGAATGACCTTCTTGATCCAAGAAGTCATTCAACTGAGACTGCTCTTCTCTGTGTCACGGAGGCGCTCCGCACTGCTAAAGCTAACTCTCTCTCCTCTGCTCTCATCCTTCTAGACCTATCGGCTGCCTTTGATACAGTGAACCATCAGATCCTCCTCTCCACCCTCTCCGAGTTGGGCATCTCCGGCGCGGCCCACGCTTGGATTGCGTCCTACCTGACAGGTCGCTCCTACCAGGTGGCGTGGCGAGAATCTGTCTCCGCACCACGTGCTCTCACCACTGGTGTCCCCCAGTTCTGTTCTAGGTCCTCTCCTATTCTCGCTATACACCAAGTCACTTGGCTCTGTCATATCCTCACATGGTCTCTCCTATCATTGCTATGCAGACGACACACAATTAATCTTCTCCTTTCCCCCTTCTGATAACCAGGTGGCGAATCTCATCTCTGCATGTCTGGCAGACATATCAGTGTGGATGACGGATCACCACCTCAAGCTGAACCTCGGCAAGACGGAGCTGCTCCTCCTCCCGGGGAAGGACTGCCCGTTCCATGATCTCGCCATCACGGTTGACAACTCCATTGTGTCCTCCTCCCAGAGTGCTAAGAACCTTGGCGTGATCCTGGACAACACGCTGTCGTTCTCAACTAACATCAAGGCGGTGACCCGTTCCTGTAGGTTCATGCTCTACAACATTCGCAGAGTACGACCCTGCCTCACACAGGAAGCGGCGCAGGTCCTAATCCAGGCACTTGTCATCTCCCGTCTGGACTACTGCAACTCGCTGTTGGCTGGGCTCCCTGCCTGTGCCATTAAACCCCTACAACTCATCCAGAACGCCGCAGCCCGTCTGGTGTTCAACCTTCCCAAGTTCTCTCACGTCACCCCGCTCCTCCGCTCTCTCCACTGGCTTCCAGTTGAAGCTCACATCCGCTACAAGACCATGGTGCTTGCCTACGGAGCTGTGAGGGGAACGGCACCTCCGTACCTTCAGGCTCTGATCAGGCCCTACACCCAAACAAGGGCACTGCGTTCATCCACCGCTGGCCTGCTCGCCTCCCTACCTCTGAGGAAGTACAGTTCCCGCTCAGCCCAGTCAAAACTGTTCGCTGCTCTGGCACCCCAATGGTGGAACAAACTCCCCCACGACGCCAGGTCAGCGGAGTCAATCACCACCTTCCGGAAACACCTGAAACACCACCTCTTTAAGGAATACCTAGGATAGGATAAAGTAATCCTTCTAACCCCCCCCCCCCTTAAAAGAGTTAGATGCACTATTGTAAAGTGGTTGTTCCACTGGATATCATAAGGTGAATGCACCAACTTGTAAGTCGCTCTGGATAAGAGCGTCTGCTAAATGACTTAAATGTAAATGTAAATGTAGAACAACAGAGGGGGCTTATTGTAGAGAAATTAACATTTAATTCTCTGGCAACAGCTCTGGTGGACATTCCTGCAGTCAGCATGCCAATTGCACACTTTCTCCACTTGAGACATCTGAGGCATTGTGTTGTTTGACAAAACTGCACATTATAGAGTGGCCTTTTATTGTCCCCAGCAGAAGGTGCTCCTGTGTAATGATCATGCTGTTTAATCAGCTTCTTGATATGCCACACCTGTCAGGTGGATGGATTGTCTTGGCAAAGGTGAAATGCTCACTATCAAGAATGTTAACAAATTTATGCACAAAATGAGAGAAATAAAAAAGATTGTGCGCATGGAAAATGTCTGGATCTTTTTGTTCAGATCATGAAACACGGGATCAACACTTCTTTATATTTTTGTTCCGTATACATATTTTTCTAATTCCCATTTTGTAGCATGATCTGTTTCCATCGCCATGTACCAAGTTGGGGTCTGCTTTGACTAACTTATCCAACAATTATCTGTTTCTTACATAGTATACTTTGACATGTTTATTAATTATGACAGAATAATGAAATATGATCTGGATTTCTGTGCATTTGTTGGCTTTCCCTGTGAATTCTCAGAATCTTTCTGACCATGAAGTAATCAAGACATACTCACCCAACCATGTCTCTTCTTCCTCTAAATGTAAATGAGCAAGAAGACATAAAATAAAGTAATATATTCAGGCTCAGATTGAAATCCTGTATAGTTTTACTTATTTAATGGAACTTTTCCAAATGTTTTTTTGTGAATCACATTACATAATAACTATTGTTCACCCCGTACACTAATTTCAGCCTCTTGGCAGAGGCAACCAGGTTTCTGGCTAATATGACCTGATACTTGGTAGAGTTCATGATGCCGGTGACCTTAACGCTCTACACTCGTGGGAATTGAATTCTTGATTGTATTTTTTCCATATAAAGACACAACCTATGTGTTTTAATAAAATCAACTATTTGCACTGAGCTGATGCTTTAAGCGCACTGTTTTATGAAATTATTAAGACACAAATGACAGTATTTATTTTGTGAAATTGCTTTATCCGACATACTGTGGTTGTGTGAGGCTTGGAGCTCACAGAATCAGTAGGCTATTAATCCTTAAGAGTCTATTGATTCACCCGTGCGTCAATCTAAGTAACACAAAAAAAATATCCCCATCAAAATCCGTCAGTTTAAGCTAGAGATATGTTTTTTTTTGCATGTGGGCTGCGTCTCAATTTACCACATCCCCCGATATTGGCCTTCTGCATCTGCAGTAGAAGGTAGCAGAGCTAGAGCTATTTAAGAGGCAGTCTGGAACTCGGTAGTGAGTGTTGCAACCCGGTACAGACAAATCCACTAATTTGAAAGGGTGTCCACATACTTTTGGTGATGTAGTGTATCCCTAGAAAACTTACGGATTTTGATGGGGATTATTTTATGTTACTTAAATTGATGCAGTGGTGCCGGCCATTACTGTGGGACAGGCCATTACCATGGTTGCTTGGGCACACGCATGTCTGTGATGAAAATAATCTCTGACTACAATGTCTTAGCAGCAGACGGTTGCAGCAAACTCAAACTAACATTGAAAACAACTGTGTTGCGTCGTGCCTAAGAACAGCCCTTAGCCGTGGTATGTTGGCCATATACTACACATTCCTGAGGTGTCTTATTGCCATTATAAAATGGTTATCAACACAGTTAGAACAGTAAAAAGAAATGTTCTACCCGTGGAACACGGTTTTCAACCAATCAGCGTTCAGGGCTCGAACCACACAGTTTATAATTATGCCATAATGTGGGCTTATCATTTCAATTTAGTAAGAACAGGTTGTCTAATCTTTTATTTTTTTGCCGTTCAACAGTGAAAGTGTTGTGTTGTTGCAAATTCCCTTGAACCACTTATTATTTCAGTGCCATTGGTAGCCTAGTGGTTAGAGCGTTGGGCCAGTAACAGAAAGGTTGCTAGATCGAATCTCTGAGCTGACAAGATAAAAATCTGTCGTTCTGCCCCGGAACAAGGCAGTTAATCCACTGTTCCTAGGCTGTCACTGAAAATTAGAATTAGTTCATAACTGACTTGTCTGTTAACTAAAGAAACATTGCTGTTACATCTTTATGGTGTTGCTGCTATAAATGTGTTCATATTTTAATTTAGAAAGATTTGTGAATAAATTTGTGAATAAACGTTCTTACCGTTCTCATCTGACATCATCTTCTCTTCTTCCTGGATGTTCTTAGAAAAGCTGTTCTGTAGTTCATCAGCTCCACTTCTCAATGTAACTCTGGTTAGTTGGAGAAGAAGACAAACAATGATCTCATATCCAACTCTTCAGTCTTTTAATGGTGCTTCAAACTAGTGACTACACCCTCTACTCCTGTTTTACCTGAACAGAGAAGTTTCCGAGAAACAGGTGTGTGTGTACGTGCAATTATGCAGGTGTTCATCAACTCCAGTTCTCAATGAAACTCTGGTTAGTTGGAGGTGAAGACAAAACAATGATCTCAGATCCCAACTATTCAGTCGTCTTTTAATGGTGCTTCAAACTATTGACTACACCCTCTACTGCTGTTTTACCTGAACAGAGACGTTTCCGAGAAACAGGTGTGTGTGTGTATGCTGGTTATGGCTTTCAGCGTAGTCACAGAGTCTCAAACAACAGGATGTGGTACTCTCAACTGATCTTTTACTAGAACAGAGATGTTTCAGAGAAACATGTGGGTGTGTACGTGCAATTATGCAGGTGTGCATACCTGTCCTTATCTCAGTTCTATTCTCTTCCCTGCCGCTGTGAACCACAAGGCTGATTGGAATGTTGAGTAACATACACTCAAATGCATACAAACACACTTACACATACTGACAGACTCACACACACACACGCAGACAAAGAAAGGCTATGTCCCAGATCAGGGTTAGGTTCCCTCGACGTGGTCAGGATCAGAGGCATGAGGGTCAGAGGCATGAGGGTCAGAGGCATGAGGGTCAGAGGCATGAGGGTCAGAGGCATGAGGGTCAGAGACATGAGGGTCAGAGGCATGAGGGTCAGAGGCATGAGGGTCAGAGGCATGAGGGTCAGAGGCATGAGGGTCAGAGACATGAGACATGAGGATCAGAGACATGAGACATGAGGATCAGAGACATGAGACATGAGGATCAGAGACATGAGGATCAGAGACATGAGACATGAGGATCAGAGACATGAGACATGAGGATCAGAGACATGAAACATGAGGATCAGAGACATGAAACATGAGGATCAGAGACATGAAACATGAGGATCAGAGACATGCGACATGAGGATCAGAGACATGAGGATCAGAGACATGGGAAATGAGGTTCAGAGACATGAGGTTCAGAGACATGAGGTTCAGAGACATGAGGATTAGAGACATGAGGATTAGAGACATGAGGATTAGAGACATGAGGATCAGAGGCATGAGGGTCAGAGACATGAGGGTCAGAGACATGAGGATCAGAGACATGAGGGTCAGAGACATGAGGATCAGAGACATGAGGGTCAGAGACATGAGGATCAGAGACATGAGACATGAGGATCAGAGACATGAGGATCAGAGACATGGGAAATGAGGTTCAGAGACATGAGGTTCAGAGACATGAGGTTCAGAGACATGAGGATTAGAGACATGAGGATTAGAGACATGAGGATTAGAGACATGAGGATCAGAGGCATGAGGGTCAGAGACATGAGGGTCAGAGACATGAGGATCAGAGACATGAGGGTCAGAGACATGAGGATCAGAGACATGAGGGTCAGAGACATGAGGATCAGAGACATGAGGATCAGAGACATGAGACATGAGGATCAGAGACATGAGACATGAGACATGAGGATCAGAGACATGAGACATGAGGATCAGAGACATGAGACATGAGGATCAGAGACATGAGACATGCGGATCAGAGACATGAGACATGAGGATCAGAGGCATGAGGTTCAGAGACATGAGGCATGAGGGTCAGAGACATGAGGGTCAGAGACAGGTGGGTCAGAGGCAGGAGGGTCAGAGACAGGTGGGTCAGAGACAGGAGGGTCAGAGACATGAGGGTCAGAGACATGAGGGTCAGAGACAGGTGGGTCAGAGACAGGAGGGTCAGAGACAGGTGGGTCAGAGACAGGAGGGTCAGAGACAGGTGGGTCAGAGACAGGAGGGTCAGAGACAGGAGGGTCAGAGACAGGTGGGTCAGAGACAGGTGGGTCAGAGACAGGTGGGTCAGAGACATGGGATGACACTATTCCCTCAGATACACTCCACCTACCACTACACCCACTCCACCTACCCTTTATCTTTCCTAGATAGGTGACCCACTAGCAGCATCTCTGGGTTGGCATTATGCCCATTATCTCAACACCACTGACCCCGGCCTACACCCATTGTTCCCTCAGATACACCCCACCTACCCCTAAACCCCACCCCATTCCAAAGTCTCAAGAACAAAACCTGTGGTTTAATGTACAGTTGAAGTCGGAAGTTTACATACACCTTAGCCAAATACATTTAAATATGATCGTTTATTTAGATATTAGAATACCGTAGGATTAATTAGAAACATCGGTTGACTTGTTTGGATGAACTTTACCAGCAACCTTTTGGATTTGTTTGTATGCATGTTGAAGGAGTGGATTACTGAATCAAGCGCGCCAACTAAACTGACATTTTTGGGATATAAAGAAGGACTTTATCGAACAAAACAACCATTCATTGTGTAGCTGGGACCCTTGGAATTGCAAACAGAGGAAGATCTTCAAAGGTAAATTATTTAATTAATCGCTATTTGTGATTTTGTGACGCCTGTGCTGGTTGAAAACGTATTTTGTTGTGGGGCGCTGTCCTCAGATAATCGCATGGTATGCTTTCGCCGTAAAGGCTTTTTTTGACATCTGACAACGTGTTTGGACTAACAAGAAGTTAAGATTTTAAGTTATGTATGACACTTGTATTTTCATGAATGTTTAATATTTTTATTTTTGTATTTTCAACTTCGCACTCTTCAATTTCACCGGATGTTGTCGTCGGTGTCCCGCTAGCGGTTCATGCGCTCAAAGAAGTTTTAAAAGGTGGAAATAGACCAAATTATTAGGGTGAGGTAAATGGGCTACTAACAGTTTACTACACAACATGCACTTAGTGGTACACTTATCGAGGTTAGCTAGCCAGCTATTTTCGTCCTTCTAACGTAGTCAACACTGCTAGCAAGCCAGCTAGCCAACTTCTACCGAAGTTGCTATTCTGTCGAATAGCAGCACTGTAGAAACTATTACATTACAACGGAACGACTTGATTAGTGTAGTGTTAGCTAGCTACATAGTTGTCTTTGCTGTCTTTGTATCTAAGATAATTGTGTAGTTTAGAGTAATTATCGAGGTTATCAAGGTTACCTAGCCAGTTATCGAGGTTACCTAGCCAGCTACAATTTCAAACAAAGTCAACAACGCAGCCACTGCTAGCTAGCCTACTTCACCAGTCAGCAGTACTGTATAATTTTAATCATTTTAGTCAATAAGATTTTTGCAACGTCAGCTTAACTTTCTGAACATTCGAGACGTGTAGTCCACTTGTCATTCCAATATCCTTTGCATTAGCGTAGCCTCCTCTGTAGCCTGTCAACTATGTGTTTGTCTATCCCTGTTCTCTCCTCTCTGCACAGACCATACAAACGCTTCACACCGCGTGGCCGCGGCCACTCTAACCTGGTGGTCCCAGCGCGCACGACCCACGTGGAGTTCCAGGTCTCCGGCAGCCTCTGGAACTGCCGATCTGCGGCCAACAAGGCAGAGTTCATCTCAGCCTATGCTTCCCTCCAGTCCCTCGACTTCTTGGCACTGACGGAAACATGGATTACCACAGATAACACTGCTACTCCTACTGCTCTTTCCTCGTCTGCCCACGTGTTCTCGCACACCCCGAGAGCTTCTGGTCAGCGGGGTGGTGGCACTGGGATCCTCATCTCTCCCAAGTGGTCATTCTCTCTTTCTCCCCTGACCCATCTGTCTATCGCCTCCTTTGAATTCCATGCTGTCACAGTTACCAGCCCTTTCAAGCTTAACATCCTTATCATTTATCGCCCTCCAGGTTCCCTTGGAGAGTTCATCAATGAGCTTGACGCCTTGATAAGTTCCTTTCCTGAGGATGGCTCACCTCTCACAGTTCTGGGTGACTTTAACCTCCCCACGTCTACCTTTGACTCAATCCCTCTCTGCCTCCTTCTTTCCACTCCTCTCCTCTTTTGACCTCACCCTCTCACATTCCCCCCTACTCACAAGGCAGGCAATACGCTTGACCTCATCTTTACTAGATGCTGTTCTTCCACTAATCTCATTGCAACTCCCCTCCAAGTCTCCGACCACTACCTTGTATCCTTTTCCCTCTCGCTCTCATCCAACACTTCCCACACTGCCCCTACTCGGATGGTATCGCGCCGTCCCAACCTTCACTCTCTCTCCCCCGCTACTCTCTCCTCTTCCATCCTATCATCTCTTCCCTCTGCTCAAACCTTCTCCAACCTATCTCCTGATTCTGCCTCCTCAACCCTCCTCTCCTCCCTTTCTGCATCCTTTGACTCTCTATGTCCCCTATCCTCCAGGCCGGCTCGGTCCTCCCCTCCTGCTCCGTGGCTCGACGACTCATTGCGAGCTCACAGAACAGGGCTCCGGGCAGCCGAGCGGAAATGGAGGAAAACTCGCCTCCCTGCGGACCTGGCATCCTTTCACTCCCTCCTCTCTACATTTTCCTCTTCTGTCTCTGCTGCTAAAGCCACTTTCTACCACTCTAAATTCCAAGCATCTGCCTCTAACCCTAGGAAGCTCTTTGCCACGACACACAATTAATCTTCTCCTTTCCCCCTTCTGATAACAAGGTGGCGAATCGCATCTCTGCATGTCTGGCAGACATATCAGTGTGGATGACGGATCACCACCTCAAGCTGAACCTCGGCAAGACGGAGCTGCTCTTCCTCCCGGGGAAGGACTGCCCATTCCATGATCTCGCCATCACGGTTGACAACTCCATTGTGTCCTCCTCCCAGAGCGCCAAGAACCTTGGCGTGATCCTGGACAACACCCTGTCGTTCTCAACTAACATCAAGGCGGTGACCCGTTCCTGTAGGTTCATGCTCTACAACATTCACAGAGTACGACCCTGCCTCACACAGGAAGCGGCGCAGGTCCTAATCCAGGCACATGTCATCTCCCGTCTGGATTACTGCAACTCGCTGTTGGCTGGGCTCCCTGCCTGTGCCATTAAACCCCTACAACTCATCCAGAACGCCGCGGCCCGTCTGGTGTTCAACCTTCCCAAGTTCTCTCACGTCACCCCGCTCCTCCGCTCTCTCCACTGGCTTCCAGTTGAAGCTCGCATCCGCTACAAGACCATGGTGCTTGCCTACGGAGCTGTGAGGGGAACGGCACCTCCGTACCTTCAGGCTCTGATCAGGCCCTACACCCAAACAAGGGCACTGCGTTCATCCACCTCTGCCCTGCTCGCCTCCCTACCTCTGAGGAAGTACAGTTCCCGCTCAGCCCAGTCAAAACTGTTCGCTGCTCTGGCACCCCAATGGTGGAACAAACTCCCTCATGACGCCAGGTCAGCGGAATCAATCACCACCTTCCGGAGACACCTGAAACCCCACCTCTTTAAGGAATACCTAGGATAGGTTAAAGTAATCCTTCTAACCCCCCCCCCCCCTTAAAAGAGTTAGATGCACTATTGTAAAGTGGTTGTTCCACTGGATATCATAAGGTGAATGCACCAATTTGTAAGTCGCTCTGGATAAGAGCGTCTGCTAAATGACTTAAATGTAAATGACTTAAATGTAGTGTTACTTTCTTAGCTACAGTATACTTATCCAATAATTAATTAGATAATTTATGCAGCAGCATATAAGACATTTTTGGACTCACCTTGTTGTGATGTTGTCACTTGAACAGGAAGGTGGCGCGGAGGTCCTTCGTGGGCAAATTTTGTCATCAAAGAAAGAGAAAGATTACAAATCCGAGTTGCATGACCGTTCAAATCGTGCTTTACCAGTCTGATCTAATGTATCCCCGACTTTCAAGTTGCAATGCTTGTGGTAAGTCAATGTCACGATTCCTTCCAAACCAATCATTGTTGAATTTGCGATTTCCCACTTGTTGTGTAATGTTTATGTCCAATGGCCGATGAGCACCGATACGTTTTATCTATAATTTCTCTTCATTATTTTTCTTCATTTGGCAAGGATTTAAAAGGATTTGCCAGTAGATTGTTGACTTGATTCATTATTGTAACGTTTGTCTTTTGGTGAGAGAGTGGACCAAGGCGCAGCGGGTGATGAATACATGTTGATTTATTTAAACAGACGAACACTGACACGAAATACACTTGAATAAACTATAAAACAACAAACAACGTTAAACAGACCTGAACATGAGAACTACATAAAACAAAGAACGCACGAACAGGAAAGAACAAATGAATGAATGAATGAAATTAATGAATGAATGAATGAATGAACGAGACGAGACAGTACCGTGTGGTGTAACAAACAGACATAGCAAAAATCACCCACAAACAAACAGTGTGAACAGCCTACCTAAATATGGTTCTCAATCAGAGGAAACGTAAACGTGACAATTATGATGACTGCTAGCTAAGACTTTGAAAGTAAGATGTTCACATGATCAGTCCAATCAAAGCTACTGTACAACGTTATTTGACATCATTTTATCTGTGGCCAATGACCTTGAGTCTTCTTGGAAGGTCACTTGTAATATAACTCTATGGCAGGACCCAAAGGGCTGAAATTTTGTACTTCAACTTGGCGATGACGTAGTGTCCCCATGAGTGACAGAACACTGAGCCAATCACGGCACAATTCTCCTATTTTCTGCTGTCTCGCCCCACCACCACAGAAAGCACTGAAACACCTGCATTTTGGAGCTGCCTCACTCAAGAGAGCAAAAAAGAGACCATGTCAGTATGTGGCTTAATTTACTCAATTATTTATATATATATTTTTTTTTGTGCAAACAGGTTTGTGACACGTATTAATGCCAAAAGAGCACGCAAAACAAACAAGCCCCCCCCCCAAAAAAAAATATATTCATTTTATTTTGGTGCTAAAAATGTTCTGTCCCACCTGCCCTGAATGGCGGGTCACCACTGAGTGTAGATCTGTCAGTTTCCAATGATAGTTAACTGAGTGTAATAGATCACTGCCTGTTTTCAATAAATGTTTTGGCAAAAACAAACCAAAATCCTGTTGTAATCATAGTGGTGTTTGAACAGAACATGAGGAGAGGATTTTGTGGATTTCATTTGATTATTTATGTAACGGCTGTCTAGCTCTTCCTCCTCCTCGGACGAGGAGAGGAGAGAAGGATCGGAAGACCAAAATGCAGCGAGGTATGATGACATATTGAATTTATTTAAAGACGAAGACGAACACAAAAAACACTTGGAAAATTACAAAAACAACAAAACCGATGTAGACAGACCTGAACATGGAACTTACATAAATGTACGAAGAACTCACGAACAGGAACAGACTACATCAAACGAACGAACAAACTAAACAGTCCCGTGTGGTGCGCAGACACAGACACGGAAGACAATCACCCACAAACAAACAGTGTGAACAGCCAACCTATATATGGTTCTCAGAGGAAAACGTAAAACACCTGTCCCTGATTGAGAACCATATAAGGCTAGTTACAAACGACCTAAACATAGAAACACCAAACATAGAATGCCCACCCCAACTCACGCCCTGACCAACTAAACACATACAAAAATAACATAAAACAGGTCAGGAACGTGACAATTTATTGTTGAATTCTAGGGAATTCATACATGCAACACTAAGCAAACACTACCAATGACTAAATGTCCTCAAAGGTTGTCCTTCAAATGTTCATTAAATGTTGACAAATCATGAAACATCATAAAGCACAACCATGAAACAACAAATATTATTAATTGATTATCTGTCAATTTACAAACAGCTCAGACAAATTTTCAAATAGCCATGAGCGCACTGTAATAGACATACATAAAAGTAAGTAAACAATGTAGAAATCCCTCTAAATCCCTTTCAGCAGGTATACAATATAGAAATCCCTCTAAATCCCTTTCAGCAGGTATACAATACAAAATCCCTCTAAATCCCTTTCAGCAGGTAAACAATATAGAAATCCCTCTAAATCCCTTTCAGTAGGTATACAATAAAAAATCCCTCTAAATCCCTTTCAGCAGGTATACAATACAAAGCAATGCCGACAGCAATGCCGACAGCAATGCCGACAGCAATGCCGACACCTATACCAATAGCAATACCAACAGCAATACCAACAACAATACCAACAAAAAAGCCAATAACAATACCAATGTCAACAACAGCATAACCAGCTATACAAATATATCATATGTGTTAAGGTAATAGTTGTCATAGGGACAACACCAAAACTCAGTTATGTTAGGATATGTTTTAAGGTAGTAGTTGTCATAGGGACAATACCAAAGCTCAGTTATGTTAGGATATGTGTTAAGGTAGTAGTTGTCATAGGGACAACACCAAAGCTCAGTTATGTTAGGATAGGTGTTAAGGTAGTAGTTGTCATAGGGACAACACCAAAGCTCAGTTATGTTAGGATATGTGTTAAGGTAGTAGTTGTCATAGGGACAACACCAAAGCTCAGTTATGTTAGGATATGTGTTAAAACCTCTAACGAGCCTCTACCCCGGATCCGGGAGCACCCCCACCCCCCCACACTGATTAGCATCGCTAGCATAGCGTCACAATTAAATAGTAGCATCTAAATATCATTAAATCACAAGTCCAAGACACCTAATGAAAGATACAGATCTTGTGAATAAAGCCACCATTTCAGATTTTTTAAATGTTTTACAGGGAAGACACAATATGTAAATCTATTAGCTAAACACGTTAGCAAAAACCACCATTTTTCTTTGTCCACCATTTTTTCTCAACACCAGTAGCTATCACCAATTCGGCTAAACTAAGATATTGATAGCCACTAACCAAGAAAAAACCTCATCAGATGACAGTCTGATAACATATTTATGGTATAGGATAGGTTTTGTTAGAAAAATGTGCATATTTCAGGTATAAATCATAGTTTGCCATTGCAGCCAGCATCACAAATCTCACCAAAGCTCCTAGAATTACTACAGAGAGCAACTTGTATTACCAATTTACTCATCATAAAACATTTCTTAAAAATACACAGCACATAGCAATGGACAGACACAGATCTTGTGAATTCAGACAACATTTCAGATTTAAGTGTTTTACGGCGAAAACACAATAAATCGTTATATTAGCATACCACATACGCAAACGTTACCCGAGCACTGATTCTAGCCAAAGAGAGCGATATCGTATCATCGCCAAAATATATTAATTTTTTCACTAACCTTCTCAGAATTCTTCAGATGACACTCCTGTAACATCATATTACAACATATATATACAGTTTGTTCGAAAATGTGCATATTTAGCCACCAAAATCATGGTTAGACAATGACAAAAGTAGCTCAGCTGGTCAGAAAATGTCGTGCACCATATTAGACAGTGATCTAGTCTTATACATAAATACTCATAAACTTGACTAAAAAATACAGGGTGGACAGCGATTGATAGACAATTTAATTCTTAATACAATCGCGGAATTACATTTTTTAAATTATCCTTACTTTTCAATACAGGTTGCGCCAAGTGAAGCTATAGCAAACAAGATGGCGGCATAAACGTTTAACATTTATCGACAGAAACACGATTTATCATCATAAATTGTTCTTACTATGAGCTGTTCTCCCATCAGAATCTTGGACAATGAATCCTTTCTTGGGTCTAATCTTCTTTTGGTCGAAAGATGTCCACTTGTCCGTCGAAATGCCCACTAACGTACGACCGGGACCCCGAAACATGCCCGGAGCTTCAAAGTCTATTACAAAGCAATGCCTCAAAAATCGCACTAAACGATATAAATTGCTATAAAACGGTTTAAATTAACTACATTATGATGTTTCTAACACCTATAACAAGTAAAAAGATGACCGACGCTATATTACTGGCTAAACCAATGCTTGGAAAAAGGCCAGTCAGATATCCTTCTTGCGTTGAGCGCAGTGTCCAAAGGAAGGCTTACTTCCGGTATTTTGTAATTTATAGAGCCAATGATTGCGCAATCGACTCCATTCAAATTGTCACCACTTACTGACATCTAGAGGAAGGCGTGGGCAGTGTTTGTATCTCATAGGATTAACAGAGATTTTTAAAACTGATCTGGAACCAGAGGCCAAGATGTCTAAATCTCACACACTGGGAGGAAAAGTGCTGTAGAATGAGTTCTGTTTCACTCAGAGACATAATTCAAACGACTTCAGAAACTAGAGTGTTTTCTATCCAATAATAACAATAATATGCATATTGTACGAGCAAGAATTGAGTACTAGGCAGTTTAATCTGTAGAGACAATTATGCTAATTTGAAACAGCACCCCCTATAGTTGCAAGAAGTTTTAAGGTAATAGTTGTCATAGGGACAACACCAAAACTCAGTTATGTTAGGATATGTGTTAAGGTAGTAGTTGTCATAGGGACAACACCAGGACTCTAGTAGGTTACTGACTTCCCTGAGGAAGATGCCATCCTTTGTGTCAGGTTTCCCCTGCAAGTACTATTGCATTGAATATGAACATTTATTTTCATTCATCTTGACCTGGAGGCAGAACTGAGAGATTTCCGCTAGATGGGTCAGCTGCAAAGTCTAAATTGGCTCTATCATAAAAAATTATTGAAATAGAAAACTTGCTTTTTGGTCTTAATTTAAGGGTTAGGCATTAGGGTTAGCAATGTGTATAGGGTTATGGTTAGGTTTAAATCTGAAGTTTTGACTAGTGTTAAACAAGGGTTAAAGGCGCAATCTAGGGTTGGTACATGTATTTTATTTTATTAGTGATACAGCCATTCGTTATTGAAGATTCAAACTCATAACTGCATCATGAGGCCGATTCAGACTTATGTACGCGTTTTAATTCAGCACTTCTCAGTATTTGGTGTTCAGACTAATCTACTGCATGTGCATAACAAGGTTTACAGGTGTGGCTCCCATGCGCACTCTAAATACATTTAATTAATTCCCAGAAAACACACCCACTGGGTGGCCTACCAACTTGATTAGGGCATTTTTATTAGAATGTAGCCATCAGCACAACAAAATATTAGAACGTAGCCATCAGCACAACACAATATTAGAACGTAGCCATCAGCACAACACAATATTAGAATGTAGCCATCAAAACAACACAATATTAGAATGTAGCCATCAAAACAACACAATATTAGAATGTAGCCATCAAAACAACACAATATTAGAATGTAGCCATCAAAACAACACAATATTAGAATGTAGCCATCAAAACAACACAATATTAGAATGTAGCCATCAAAACAACACAATATTAGAATGTAGCCATCAAAACAACACAATATTAGAATGTAGCCATCAAAACAACACAATATTAGAATGTAGCCATCAAAACAACACAATATTAGAATGTAGCCATCAAAACAACACAATATTAGAATGTAGCCATCAAAACACCACAATATTAGAATGTAGCCATCAAAACACCACAATATTAGAATGTAGCCATCAAAACACCACAATATTAGAATGTAGCCATCAAAACACCACAATATTAGAATGTAGCCATCAAAACACCACAATATTAGAATGTAGCCATCAAAACACCACAATATTAGAATGTAGCCATCAAAACACCACAATATTAGAATGTAGCCATCAAAACACCACAATATTAGAATGTAGCCATCAAAACACCACAATATTAGAATGTAGCCATCAAAACACCACAATATTAGAATGTAGCCATCAAAACACCACAATATTAGAATGTAGCCATCAAAACACCACAATATTAGAATGTAGCCATCAAAACACCACAATATTAGAATGTAGCCATCAAAACACCACAATATTAGAATGTAGCCATCAAAACACCACAATATTAGAACGTAGCCATCAAAACACCACAATATTAGAACGTAGCCATCAAAACACCACAATATTAGAACGTAGCCATCAAAACACCACAATATTAGAACGTAGCCATCAAAACACCACAATATTAGAACGTAGCCATCAAAACACCACAATATTAGAACGTAGCCATCAAAACACCACAATATTAGAACGTAGCCATCAAAACAACACAATATTAGAACGTAGCCATCAAAACAACACAATATTAGAACGTAGCCATCAAAACAACACAATATTAGAACGTAGCCATCAAAACAACACAATATTAGAACGTAGCCATCAAAACAACACAATATTAGAACGTAGCCATCAAAACAACACAATATTAGAACGTAGCCATCAAAACAACACAATATTAGAACGTAGCCATCAAAACAACACAATATTAGAACGTAGCCATCAAAACAACACAATATTAGAACGTAGCCATCAAAACAACACAATATTAGAACGTAGCCATCAAAACAACACAATATTAGAACGTAGCCATCAAAACAACACAATATTAGAACGTAGCCATCAAAACAACACAATATTAGAACGTAGCCATCAAAACAACACAATATTAGAACGTAGCCATCAAAACAACACAATATTAGAACGTAGCCATCAAAACAACACAATATTAGAACGTAGCCATCAAAACAACACAATATTAGAACGTAGCCATCAAAACAACACAATATTAGAACGTAGCCATCAAAACAACACAATATTAGAACGTAGCCATCAAAACAACACAATATTAGAACGTAGCCATCAAAACAACACAATATTAGAACGTAGCCATCAAAACAACACAATATTAGAATGTAGCCATCAACACAACACACTATTAGAATGTAGCCATCAAATCAACACAATATTAGAATGTAGCCATCAAATCAACACAATGTTAGAATGTAGCCATCAAAACAACACACTATTAGAATGTAGCCATCAAATCAACACAATATTAGAATTTAGCCATCAAAACATCACAATATTAGAATGTAGCCATCAAAACAACACAATATTAGAATGTAGCCATCAAAACAACACAATATTAGAATGTTGCCATCAAATCAACACAATGTTAGAATGTAGCCATCAAAACAACATACTATTAGAATGTAGCCATCAAATCAACACAATATTAGAATGTAACCATCAAAACAACACAATATTAGAATGTAGCCATCAAAACAACACAATGTTAGAATGTAGCCATCAAAACAACACAATATTAGAATGTAGCCATCAAAACAACACGGTATTAGAATGTAGCCATCAAAACAACACAATATTAGAATGTAGTCATCAAAACAACACAATATTAGAATGTAGCCATCAAAACAACACAATATTATAATGTAGCCATCAAAACAACACAATATTAGAATGTAGCCATCAAAACAACACAATATTAGAATGTAGTCATCAAAACAAGTGACACATTCAGTTCTTCAACCCATACTGATGTTGGAAGATTAGTGTATGGTGGAAATAGTAGAGAAAGTTATGTAATTGAAACATTTTGTGAGTTTCCAAAGGTTACATTTGGTACAGCTGTCATTTGGCAGTGCTTTGCATCGTCATCACCCACTGGGCACAGACGTACCTCAGTTCAACGTCTAGTTTTGATTTACGTTGGATCGAGTTGTCAACTAACCATGAATTCAACATAAAATCAACAACAAATGTCACCATGTCATTGAATTTAAGTTAAAAGTTGGGTGAAGAATGCCATCACGTTGATGACTTTTTGGTTATCCACGTTGATTAAATGTCATCACATATATTTTTTTACTTGAAATGACGTGGAAACGTATATTCAACCAGTGGCCACATGCTCCAGGCTGCAGTAGACTACCTATTTGGCTTGAATCATCAATTTTCATCACTGCGAGTTAAAAGGACATACAGTTAAAATGATGCATAAGGTCACAGCATTCCATAAGGTCACAGCATTCCATAAGGTCACAGCATTCCATAAGGTCATAACATTCCATAAGGTCACAGCATTCCATAAGGTCACAGCATTCCATAAGGTCACAGCATTCCATAAGGTCACAACATTCCATAAGGTCACAGCATTCCATAAGGTCACAGCATTCCATAAGGTCACAACATTCCATAAGATCAAAGCATTCCATAAGGTCACATCATTTTTAGGGCCTTCATTTGACACCGCCTGGTATAGAGGTCCTGGATGGCAGGAAGCTTGGCCCTTGTGATGTACTGGGCCATACGCACTACCCTCTGTAGTGCCTTGCGGTCGGAGGCTGAGCAGTTGCCATACCAGGCAGTGATGCAACCCGTCAGGATGCTCTCGATGGTGCTGCTGTAAAACCCTTTGAGGATCTGAGGGCCCATGCCAAATCTCTTCAGTCTCCTGAGGGGGAATTGGTTCTGTCGTGCCCTCTTCATGACTGTCTTGGTGTGCTTGGACCATGTTAGCTTGCTGGTGATGTGAATGTCAAGGAACTTGAAGCTCTCAACCTGCTCCACTACAGCCTGTCGATGAGAATGGGGGCGTGCTCGGTCCTCCTTTTCCTGTAGTCCACAATCATCTCCTTTGTCTTGATCACGTTGAGGGAGAGGTTGTTATCCTTGCACCACATGGTCAGGTCTCTGAACTCCTCCCTATGGGCTGTCTCCTCGTTGTCGGTGATCAGGCCTACCGCTGTTGTGTCATCAGCAAACTCAATGATGGTGTTGGTGCCATGCCTGGTCGTGCAGTCATGAGTGAACAGGGAGTACAGGAGGGGACTGAGGGCCCCTGTTTTGAGGACCAGCGTGGCGATGTATTGTTGCCTACCCTTACCACCTGGCGGCAGGCCGTCAGGAAGTCCAGGATTCAGTTCCAGAGGGAGGTGTTTAGGCCCAGGGTCCTTAGCTTAGTGATGAGCTTTGAGGGCACAATGGTGTGAAAGCTGAGTTGTAGTCAATGAATAGCATTCTCACATAGGTGTTCCTTTTGTCCAGGTGTGAAAGGGCAGTGTGGAGTGCAATAGAGATCTCTCTGTTGGTGCGGTATGCAAATTGGAGTGGGTCTAGGGTTTCTGGGATAATGGTGTTGATGTGAGCCATGATCAGCCTTTCAAAGCACTTCATGGCTACAGACATGAGTGCTACAGGTTGGTAGTCATTTAGGCAGGTTACCTTAGTGTTCTTGGGCACAGGGACTATGGTGGTCTGCTTGAAACATCTTGGTGTTACAGACTCAGACAGGGAGAGGTTGAATATGTCAGTGAAGACACTTGCCAGTTGGTCAGCGCATGCTGGCAGTATACGTCTTGGTAATCCGTCTGGCCCTGCGGCCTTGTGAATGTAGACCTGTTGATTAAAGGTCTTACTCACATCGGCTGCGGAGAGCATGATCACTCTGTCACTGTGGGGACAACGTTCTCGATGCACTTATTGATAAAGCCAGTGACTGATGTGGTGTACTCCTCAATGCCATCAGAAGAATCCCGGAACATATTCCAGTCTGTGCTAGCAAAACAGTCCTGTAGTTTAGCATCTGCTTCATCTGACCACTTTTTTTATAGACTGAGTCACTGGTGCTTCCTGCTTAAATTTTTGCTTGTATGCAGGAATTAGGAGAATATAATTATGGTGAGATTTGACAAATGGAGGGCGAGGGAGAGCCTTGTACGTGTCTCTGTGTGTGGAGTAAAGGTGGTCCAGAGTTTCTTCCCCTCTGGTTGCACATTTAACATGCTGATAGAAATTAGGTAAAACTGATTTAAGTTTCCCTGCATTAAAGCCCCCGACCACTAGGAGCACCGCCTCTGGATGAGAATTTTCCTGTTTGCTTATGGCGGTATACATTTCACTGAGTGCTTTTTTAGTGCCAGCATCGGTCTGTGGTGGTATATAAACAGCTACGAAAAGTACAGACGAAAACTCTCTAAGTAGATAGTGTGGTCTACAGCTTATCATGAGATACTCTACCTCAGGCGGGCAAAAACTTGAGACTTCCTTAGATATCGTGCCATAGCTGTTTTTTACATAATGTGAGCGGACCAAGTAATTTGGTGTCACTCTAAAGCGGAAATGTGGAATAAACAAGTCAGAAGTAGGTTTTTTTGATTGAACACAGTTCTCTACTGAGGGATTTCGTGGATAGCTCCCGTCTCTTGGTGGCCATCCTCCAGATATAGTTTATCTTCTTCTTCTCTCCTTTTCGCTGGTTCCCTCCTCCCTCTTGTAGGGAAAAGAGAGTAAGTCATTAGTACCGTCAGCTGTGCTTAATTGCCTCTGGTCACGTTGACTCACATGCCTGGTTGGACTACTATCCATGATCCCAGCCTGCCCTCTGGTGGTCCTTCCACAATAAATAGATAGGCCCACGCACCGTGGGCGTTGACTCACATGCCTGGTTGGACTACTATCCATGATCCCAGCCTGCCCTCTGGTGGTCCTTCCACAATAAATAGATAGGCCCACGCCCCGTGGGCGTTGACTCACATGCCTGGTTGGACTACTATCCATGATCCCAGCCTGCCCTCTGGTGGTCCTTCCACAATAAATACATAGGCACACGCCATGTCTTACCAGAGGATGCTGTTCTGTCCTGCCGATAGAGTATATAACACGCCAGCTGTATGTTCTTAATGTCATCGTTAAGCCACAACTCGGTGAAATGTAATATATTACAGTTTTTAATGTCCCATTGGACATTAAGGTCACAACATTCCATAAGGTCACAGCATTCCATAAGGTCACAACATTCCATAAGGTCACAGCATTCCATAAGGTCACAGCATTCCATAAGGTCACAGCATTCTATAAGGTCACAGCATTCCATACTTTACAGTGGAAAAGGGGCACTTGTTGGTAGCCTTGAGTTTTCAGTTTTGTTCCATGACTGGTTTCACATTTGTCTCCAGCAAACGGAACAAAAAATCCATCTAAAACAATCTGTGTGTATTTACAATCCCCTTATCCAAACAGATTAGAACCTACTCATTTACCTAGCTGACATTTTACATATATATATATTTTTTTTTACATTTTTAGTCATTTAGCAGACACTCTTATCCAGAATGATTTACAGTAGTGAGTGCATACATTCTCTTACTTCTTGCTAGGTCTTATCAATAGTTCTTATCAATTTATATACACACTAACCCTAACCCATACTCAAGTTTAAGGTCAGAATGTGTCACGTCCTGACCATAGAGAGCACTCAGGGTTCTCTATGGTGCAAGAGGTCAGGGCGTGACAAGGGGGATTTCATGGTAGTTTATTTCTATGTTGGTGTATGTGTGTGGTTCCCAATTAGAGGCAGCTGATAATCGTTACCTCTAATTGGGGATCATACTTAGTGTGTTCTATTTCCCAGCTGCGATGTGGGATATTGTTTTGTGTGAGTGCCTTTGTGTGCTACGTTTTGCATGATCGTTATATCTTTGTTGTTGTTTTTAAGTTTCACGAGAAATAAAATGTGGAACTCTACTCACGCTGCACCTTGGTCCAGTTATTTAAGCAACGATCGTGACAGAATGTGCATAGAGAGAAACGTGCATAACAAGGAAATTAAGTTCAATTTACACACGCACAACTCTGGTCTAAATTTTCCCTCATGAGCTTAGTTAAAATAATAATTGTAAACAAACACTATAGCTTGTTTGTTTAAAAATAACAAAACATGGATAAAACTATAGTTGTTAAGTTATGGTCAGTCCTTACACCCATAACCCTGTTTATGAATGTGTGACAGATATCTCCAGACCCATTCCTCAGCTGTTCAACAAAAACGTGGCAGAGTAAGAGCTTTTTTTTTCATTTGAATCCAAGATTACACCTTGCGAATGCCTTTAATATCATGAGTTAATAACTCATAATGATTTCAATCAAAGTTTTATTTGCCTTAAAATCATGTAGATAGTAAATAACATTTCATATACATTAATATAAACACAATAGGTTTGAGGACAAGAACTACGTGATCGGGTAAAACACATTTGGCTTTTGAAGACTTGAATTTGATTTGAAGATGATTATAGTTCAAATAAATCAACAATATGGTGGAAATAATCCTGAAATAACACTGGTGATAAAGCGTTTGAAAGCAAAATAGTTGAATTAAAGGAAGGTTGGGGACTGGTTCAAAGATTATGTAATATCATCAACATACAGCAGGGGGCACCATTCAACTCTTATGACTGAACAAGCTTCATCTCTTCTGATAACAGGCTTTTGGAAATCCTCAAGTCAAAAGTCTTACATAATTTACAGTACCAGTCAAAAGTTTGAACACACCTAGTAATTCTTTACTATTTTCTACATTGTAGAATAATAGTGAAGACATCAAAACTATGAAAGGACAATCATGTAGTAACCAGAAAAGTGTTAAACAAAGTAGCCACCCTTTGCCTTGATGACAGCTTTGCACATTCTTGACATTCTCTCAACCAGCTTCATGAGGTACTTGCCTGGAATGCATTTCAATTAACAGGTGTGCCTTGTTAAACGTTAATTAGTGGAATTTATTTGCTTCTTAATGCGTTTGAACCAATCAGTTGTGTTGTGACATGGTAGGGGTGGTACACAGAATATAGCCCTATTTGGTAAAAGTCCATATTATGGAATGAACAGCTCAAATAAGCAAAGAGAAATGACAATCCATCATTACTTTAAGACATGAAGGTCAGTCAACACGGAACATTTCAAGAACATTGAAAGTTTCTTCAAGTGCAGTCACAAAAACCATCAAGTGCTGTGATGAAACTGTCTCTCATGAGGACCACCACAGGAATGGAAGACCCAGAGTTACCACTGCTGCAGAGGATAAGTTCAGTAGAGTTACCAGCCTCAGAAATTGCTGCCCAAATAAATGTTTCACACAGTTCAAGTAACAGACACATCAACTGTTCAGAGGAGACTGCGTGGATCAGGCCTTCATGGTCGAATTGCTGCAAAGAAACCCCTACTAAAGGACACCAATAACAAGAAGAGACTTGCTTGGGTCAAGAAACACGAGCAATGGACATTAGACCGGTGGAAATCAGTCCTTTGGTCTGATGAGTCAAAATTTGAGTTTTTTGGTTCCAACCGCTGTGTCTTTTTGAGATGTAGATTAGGTGAATGGTGGATTTCTGCATGTGTGGTTCCCACCGTGAAGCATGGAGGAGGAGGTGTGATAGTGTGGGGGTGCTTTGCTGGTGACACTGTCAGTGATTTATTTAGAATTCAAGGCACACTTAACCAGCATGGCTTCAACAGCATTCTACAGCGATACGCCTTCCCATCAGGTTTATGTTTAGTGGGACTATCATTTGTTTTTCAACAGGACAATGACCCAACACACCTCCAGGGCTATTTGACCAAGAAGGAGAATGATGGAGTGCTGCATCAGATGATCTGGCCTCCACAATCACCGACCTCAACCAAATTGAGATGGTTTGGGATGATTTGGACTGCAGTGTGAAGGAAAAGCAGACAACAAGTGCTCAGCATATGTGGGCACTGCTTCAAGACTGTTGGAAAAGCATTCCAGGTGAAACTGGTTGAGAGAATGCCAAGAGTGTGTAAAGGTTGGCTATTTGAAGAATCTAATCTGTAAAATATATTTTGATTTGTTAAACACTTTTTTAGGTTGCTACATAATTCCATATGTGTTATTTCATAGTTTTGATGTTTTGACTATTATTCTACAATGTAGAAAATAGTAAAAATATAGAAAAACCCTTGAATGAGTAGGCGTTCTAAAACTTTTGACCGGTAGTGTATATACTTTCTTATCCAAAAATGTGCCTAATAATCTTGGGATTAGAGTGTTTTTTTCAGCCAATTGGTGCTGAAACTGAGACAATATGCATATATTTCTTTCATTGATCCCTGTATTCTGAACACGTTCTCTCTATGTATTCTATTGAGTATGTTGACAATATTATTATTAAAGGTACACTGTATTTAAAGGGATGGCTTAAGATAAATGTACTAAAAACCCTATTAAATGAAACTCCATGACAAAATATGTTGGCCAGCAAGTGGGAAAGTTTTCAGCAGTTTAATTAAATCTATTCAGTGAGTCCTGAAACTCGTTATGCACGTTATTAAGGAATGTCTGAATACCAACTACTGAGAAGTGCGTAGGAAAGTCGTGCATAGGAAAGGTGTGCATAGGAAATACATTACCACGACAACCCCAATGTGTGAGAGAGAGCGAGAGCGGGAGAAGATACTTAGAAAAATTAAGTAAACCACCTGGGCTGTTGTATGCATAATGTTTTTTGAACAAAATATGAAATGATCATTTTCTTGATTTCACTTTATGATATATTGTTGAAATCTGGGTAAATTATACTCTAACAATGACTAAATATCCTTTAAGCATCCAAGGTTGGCATCTAAGCACACACTTGCAATGATTAAATCTCCTTTAAACATCCAAAAAGTTGGCAAATCATGAAACATCATATGCAGCACAAGCATGAAACAAACAAATATATAATAATCGATGTATCTTAAAGCGGCAATCAGCAGTTAAAACAATAAAGTTGGCTCCCCGCCTCTGTTTCATTAAAAACCTGAGGGATGGAGCTGGAGAAATGTAACCACTATCCCATTCATAGACAGAGCTATGGATGAAAAAGGACTGACCATCCATGATGTCAACATTATAGTGTTGATGTTTTAAGGGCTAGTGTGTGTTTACATTTACTTTGATCACAAACATTAGATTAAAACAAGATTATATTTTTGGTTATTTGATGGGGTATGACAGTTGAACTAAGCTCCTGAGACATTTGTAAGTTAAATTCTTCAAGAACAAATGGGTACGTTTAATTAATTTCTAAGTCTTAAAATGGATGAGGCAGCTGCACATTTCCCCTTTAACCTGTTTGGGCTGAAGGGGCAGTATTGAGTAGCCAGATAAAAGGTGCCCATTTCAAACGGCCTCGTACTCAATTCTTGCTCGTACAATATGCATATTATTATTACTATTGGATAGAAAACACTCTCTAGTTTCTAAAACCGTTTGAATTATATCTGTGAGTCAAACAGAACTCATTTGGCACAAACTTCCTGACCAGGAAGTGGAAAGTCTGAAATCGAGGCTCTGTTCTACTTCCTGCCTATAAATGGGCATGATACGTATTAGTATACGTGCACTTCATAGACCTTCCCCTGGATGTCAAGAGGCGGTGAGAGAAGAAATTTAGTGTTTATCTTGGTCTGAAGTGGAATACAAGCTCTTTGTATGACGTGTCCCCCATTTCTTGTTTTCTGGAGAGCGCGAGGAGGTACCTGGATTTGCCTTCTGTTTAGCTGCCGTTATAGGCGACTAATATCTCCGGCTTTGATTTTATTTGATACATGTGACCATATCATCGTAAAGTATGTTTTTTCAATATAGTTTCATCAGATTATTGAAATTTTTTCGGGAGTTTTGCCGTGTTCCGTTCTCTTCCGTTTGTTGACATGGAGAGATTCGCGCCACTTGGCTAGTGTGCTTGCTAATTCAAGAGGGAAAATGGACGTTCTAAATCCAAACAACGATTGTTCCCGACAAAGGACCCCTTGTCCAACATTCTGATGGAAGATCAGCAAAAGTAAGAAACATTTTATGATGCTATTTCATATATCTGTCGTACATGTGAACTAGTCGCCGACGCCCAACGTTTGGGTACTCTAGCTATACCGAAGCTGCATATCGTAATGAAGTTATTTTTTAGAATTCTAACACTGCGATTTCATTCAAGAACTAATGGATCTATCATTTCCTATACAACATGTATTTTTTAGTTATGTTTATGAATAGCTATTTGGTCAGAATATGTGTGTCAGAAAAAGTGTCCGAAAAATATCGTTGCTGTTTAGACGTTGTGGAAAAAGTAGCTACGATAGCAACATGTATAACCACTGATTTCAGCTCTAAATATGCAACAATATGCAACAATAACAAAACATAAGTGTATGTATAACCTGATGTTATAGGACTGTCATCTGATGAAGAATATCAAGGTTAGTCAAAAATTATATATATTTTACTGGTTTGTTACGATCGCTAACTTTTACTGCTGGGAAATGGCTTGTCTTTCTGGCTATTGTGGTAAGCTAATATAACGCTATATTGTGTTTTCGCTGTAAAACACTTAATAAATCTGAAATATTGGCTGGAATCACAAGATGCCTGTCTTTCATTTGCTGTACACTATGTATTTTTCAGAAATGTTTTATGATGAGTAATTAGGTATTTGACGTTGGTGTCTGTAATTATTATGGCTGCTTTCGGTGCAATTTCTGATTGTAGCTGCAATGTAAACTATGATTTATACCTGAAATATGCCCATTTTTCGAACAAAACATAGATTTATTGTATAACATGTTATAAGACTGTCATCTGATGAAGTTGTTTGTTGGTTAGTTTGGTTGGTTCTTGGTTAGTTAGGTTGGCTTTGTGCATGCTACCTGTGCTGTGAAAAATGTCTGTCCTTTTTTTGTATTTGGTGGTGAGCTAACATAAATATACGTGCTGTTTTCGCTGTAAAACATTTTAAAAATGGGACATGTTGGCTGGATTCACAAGATGTGTACCTTTCATTTGCTGTATTGGACTTGTTAATGTGTGAAAGTTAAATATTTAAAAAATATATATTTTGAATTTCGCACCCTGCACTTGAGCTGGCTGTTGTCATATTGTGGGCGGCCTCGGGCTTGCAGCCATAAGAAGTTTTAACCTGGGCATGTTGTATCATTAAATACAGGTCAACACACTTCCCCTTTAACCTGGGCATGTTTTATCATTAAGTACAGGTCAACACACTTCCCCTTTAACCTGGGCATGTTTTATCATTAAATACAGGTCAACACACTTCCCCTTTAACCTGGGCATGTTTTATCATTAAGCACAGGCCAACACACTTCCCCTTTAACCTGGGCATGTTTTATCATTAAATACAGGTCAACACACTTCCCCTTTAACCTGGGCATGTTTTATCATTAAATACAGGCCAACACACTTCCCCTTTAACCTGGGCATGTTTTATCATTAAATACAGGTCAACACACCTCCCCTTTAACCTGGGCATGTTTTATCATTAAATACAGGTCAACACTCTTCCCCTTTAACCTGGGCATGTTTTATCATTAAATACAGGTCAAGACACTTCCCCTTTAACCTGGGAATGTTTTATCACTAAATACAGGTCAACACACTTCCACTTTAACCTGGGCATGTTTTATCATTAAATACAGATCAACACACTTCCCCTTTAACCTGGGCATGTTTTATCATTAAATACAAGTCAACATCAAGGTTTCAATCAATCAACAAAATCTTACATTTCTCTATTTTGTAAATAATCTAAAAGTATTACAACATTTTTAAATATATTATTATGTAATGAAAGACAGTAAAGATGGGCATCAATATCGATAATTCAATATGATATCAATATGAGCAAGGCATATCTTGATATGGCCTTATCCTTGCTGTTAACCTTCCTGTATGTTAAAGAGCATACATGACTGTTCCTACAGGCACAACACCTTCTCACAGGCTCTCAACATATCATATATGACTGTTCCTACAGGCACAATACCGTCTCACAGGCTCTCAACTTAGCTTACATGACTGTTCCTACAGGCACAATACCTTCTCACAGGCTCTCAACATATCATACATGACTGTTCCTACAGGCACAATACCTTCTCACGGGCTCTCAACATATCATACATGACTGTTCCTACAGGCACAATACCTTCTCACAGGCTCTCAACATATCATACTGTTCCTACCAGGCACAATACCTTCTCACAGGCTCTCAACTTAGCTTACATGACTGTTCCTACAGGCACAACACCCTTAAACAGGCTCTCAACATATCATACATGACTGTTCCTACAGGCACAACACCCTTACACAGGCTCTCAAATTAGCTTACTAAACTGCCTGCTGATGGCCATCAACAAGCTTCATATTGTAATACAACTGGTTGGGTAGGTTAGAAACAATACAACTGGTTGGGTAGGTTAGAAACAATACAACTGACGTCGATATTGATGTTCCATATCAGTGCCCATCACTACCTAACAGCATGTTAAAGGTACTTAACAAAAGACTATAAATAAATGTGATTAGCAAGCAGCACATTAAACTAGATTACAACCATGATTACAGCTTCAACACATCAGGTATGGAAGCCATGTTGTACAAATGTACTGTGTCACACTTCTTCATTTATGTGAAGTAAAACAATAATTAACTTAATAACTTTAATGAATGATTTAGTCATTTGGTTAAATGCAGAATGCAATGACATAACCACATGAGGGTAAAGGTTAAACCATATCAAATAAATAATAAATCAAAGGAAAAGCAATAATCATTTTGGTCCTTCAGGCCTTATTTACAGACACGAACCCTGCAGTTAATTATTGGTTTTCTTCTTGGTTACATTTTTAGTTATCCCTCCTGCTATAGCTGTTGCTGCTCCTCCTACAATCACTATCCCTCCAACTACAGCTTTTATTGGGGCTAAGATAAGACCTAGTCCTACTACTGTGGTTGTGCAGCCAACTACTATAGCTTCTTTTGCTGCTTGTTCACCCAACTCCAACAACTGTCTGTTCCTGATCTCTTTCTGAGCCTTCAAATACATCTCATTGGTGTAGTGTCCGTTGAACTTCACCATCTCCTCTATCTTCCTCAGCAGCTCTCTGACCTGGGTACGGTCTCTCCGCTCTCTGTTGTTAAAGACATGATATCTCCTTCCACAGCTATTGACCAGTGTCTGAAGACTCTTACTCTCCTTCAGAAACTCCTCTACTGTTGTGTTATCCAGCTGATCTGCACCAGTGAATAATACCATAGTGAAGTCTGAGGCCCCTTTTCCAAAGTTGTCCTGGATGTACTCCACAGCTTTTCTTTGCTCCTCTGTGTATTTATCCAGTCTGATCACCAGAAGGAACACATGGGGTCCTGGGACTGACATCTTGATGCATCTCTCTATTTCTACTTTATCTGTTCTCTGAAACTGTTTCCATATTTTGCCAATCAAATTTGTTTCTGTAAGTGATATGTCACCGATCGCAGAAGTGTCGATGACATCAATCTTCTTCCCATCCACCACTACACTTTGTTTCTCACACTGTTCAGTCACTGGATTTGGACTTGACTTAGAAGGAAACCACACCCTCCCCAGGATGGTGTTTCCTGTTGAACTCTTCCCTGCTCCAGTCTTCCCCAGCAGAACTATCCTCAGATCAGCTGGAAGCAATAAACCTGTGGAAAAACAAAATGTAAAGCAGTTTCATCATTATCATTTACTAAATTCAGAAAATTAGACTCAAATTCACATCATTATCATTTACTAATAATGTCAAATCAAATCAAACGTTATTGGTCACATGCACATATTTAGCAGATGTTATTGCGGGTGTAGTGAAATGCTATTGTTCTTAGCTCCAACAGTGCAGTAGTATCTAACAATTCAGTTGTATCTAAGAAAATAATGGAAGTAAGAAATGTATGAATATTATGACTGTGACATATACGCAGTGAGTCAGGAAGCAGGTGCAGAAAGAGAGTTTAATAATCTGTAGCAGACCAGGTGGTTTGGTCAAGACGTTTACATAGATCAGACACGGACAGAGTACGATTAACTCTGTTTCAAGGGTGTTTCTTAAATAATAAATCAAAAAGAAAAGAACAGGTCTCCCCCATGAGACCGTCTCCGGGATACCTTCTCCTGGGCTCCGGGTCTTCCTGCACACAAACTCAACTCCCTCGGGTAACCGTATCCAACCACATGGAAGTCACCTCACTTCCCCTAGTCCTCTCCCTGTGTGCTGCCCTTTTGGCAGATTTATGGGCCTCGCACAGCTGGTGAGAAATCCGCCCTTGATTACTCACCAGCTCCCAATCAGCCCCAATTAGTCCTGGGCGGAGAGCCCATGGAGACCTGGCACGTCCAGCAGATGGAGCCATCATCTCGTGATGTATACTCCATCTGTTACCAGGCCTCGACGAGTCTCCCCCAGGTGGCTGACCTGCTGTATGCCACAAATCATACAAGGCAGGTGAACAAAACAGGAGTCGCGTACTGAACATGAAAACAAACCAATATTGCCTGATGACTGAGGCTACTGAGGGATAAATAAAGGGAAAGTAATCAAGGTGATGATGAAGTCCAGGCTTGTTTAATGATGGGGAGTAAGTGTATTTAATGATGGGGAGCAGGTATGTTTAATGATGGGGAGCAGGTGTGTAATGATGGGGAGCAGGTGTGTAATGATGAGGAGAAGGTGTGTTTAATGATGGGGAGCAGGTGTGTTTAATGATGGGTAGCAGGTGTGTTTAATGATGGGGAGCAGGTGTATAATGATGGGAAGCAGGTGTGTTTAGTGATGTGGAGCAGGTGGGTTTAATGATGGGGAGCAGGTGTGTTTAGTGATGTGGAGCAGGTGGGTTTAATGATGGGGAGTAAGTGTATTTAATGATGGGGAGCAGGTATGTTTAATGATGGGGAGCAGGTGTGTTTAATGATGGGGAGCAGGTGTGTTTAATGATGGGGAGCAGGTGTGTTTAATGATGGGGAGCAGGTGTGTTTAATGATGGGGAGCAGGTGTGTTTAATGATGGGGAGCAGGTGTGTTTAATGATGGGGAGCAGGTGTGTTTAGTGATGTGAAGCAGGTGGGTTTAATGATGGGGAGCAGGTGTGTTTAGTGATGTGGAGCAGGTGGGTTTAATGATGGGAAGCAGGTGTGTTTAATGATGGGGAGCAGGTATGTTTAATGATGGGGAGCAGGTGTGTTTAATGATGGGTAGCAGGTGTGTTTAATGATGGGGAGCAGGTGTGTTTAATGATGGGGAGCAGGTGTGTTTAGTGATGTGGAGCAGGTGTGTTTAGTGATGTGGAGCAGGTGGGTTTAATGATGCGGATGGTACAGTGCAGGTGTGTAATGATAGGGTGCAGGTGTGTTTAATGATGGGGAGTAGGTGTGTAATGATGGGGAGCAGGTGTGTGTAATGATGGGGAGATGGTGTGTAATGATGGGGAGTATGTGTGTGTAATGATGGGGAGCAGGTGTGTGTAATGATGGGGAGCAGGTGTGTAATGATGGGGAGCAGTTGTGTAATGATGGGAAGGAGGTGTGTATTGATGGGGAGCAGGTGTGTTTAATGATGGGGAGCCGGTTTGTTTAATGATGGGGAGCAGGTTTGTTTAATGATGGGGATCAGGTTTGTTTAATGATGGGGAGCAGGTGTGTTTAATGATGGGGAGCAGGTGTGTTTAATGATGGGGAGCAGGTGTGTAATGATGGGGAGTAGGTGTATAATGATGGGGAGCAGTTGTGTAATGATGGGGAGTAGGTGTGTAATGATGGGGAGCAGGTTTGTTTAATGATGGGGAGCAGGTTTGTTTAATGATGGGGAGCAGGTGTGTAATGATGGGGAGCAGGTGTGTAATGATGGGGAGCAGGTGTGTAATGATGGGGAGCAGGTGTGTTTAATGATGGGGAGCAGATGTGTTTAATGATGGGGAGCAGGTGTGTAATGATGGGGAGTAGGTGTATAATGATGGGGAGCAGTTGTGTAATGATGGGGAGTAGGTGTGTAATGATGGGGAGCAGGTTTGTTTAATGATGGGGAGCAGGTTTGTTTAATGATGGGGAGCAGGTGTGTAATGATGGGGAGCAGGTGTGTAATGATGGGGAGCAGGTGTGTAATGATGGGGAGAAGGTGTGTTTAATGATTGGGAGCAGATGTGTTTAATGATGGGGAGCAGGTGTGTAATGATGGGGAGCAGGTGTGTAATGATGGGGAGCAGGTGTGTAATGATGGGGAGCCGGTGTTTTAATGATGGGGAGCCGGTGTTTAATGATGGGGAGCAGGTGTGTAATGATGGGGAATAGGTGTGTGTAATGATGGGGAATAGGTGTGTGTAATGATGGGGAATAGGTGTGTGTAATGATGGGGAATAGGTGTGTGTAATGATGGGGAGAAGTTGTGTAATGATGGGGAGCAGGTATGTAATGATGGGGAGCAGATGGGTAATGATGGGGAGGAGGTGTGTAATGATGGGGAGCAGGTGTGTGTAATGGTGGGGAGAAGGTGTGTAATGATGGGGAGCATGTGTTTAATGATGGGGTGCAGGTGTGTAATGATGGGGAGCAGCTGTTTAATGATGGGGAGCAGGTGTGTAATGATGGGGAATAGGTGTGTGTAATGATGGGGAGCAGGTGTGTAATGATGGGGAGCAGGTGTGTAATGCTGAGGAGCAGGTGTGTAATGATGGGGAGTAGGTGTGTAATGATGGGGAGCAGGTGTGTAATAATGAGGAGCAGGTGTGTAATGTTGAGGAGCAGGTGTGTAGTGTTGAGGAGCAGGTGTGTGTGTAATGATGAGGAGCAGGTGTGTGTAATGATGAGGAGCAGGTGTGTGTAATGATGGGGAGCAGGTGTGTAATGATGAAGAGCAGGTGTGTAATGATAAGAGCAGGTGTGTATAATGATAAGGAGCAGGTGTGTAATGATGGGGAGCAGGTGTGTAATGATGAAGAGCAGGTGTGTAATGATGAGGAGCAGGTGTGTAATGATAAGGAGCAGGTGTGTGTAATGATGGTTGCAGGAACAGTGGTTAGTAGACCTCTCTCTACAGGAGAGGGGGAAAGGGAGTAAGCGTAGCAAGGACGAGCAATGTTGGAGCGGCATTGACTAAAATCCAGTATATACATATGAAATGAGTAAAGCAGTACGTAAACATGATTAAAGTGACTAGTGTTCTATTATTAAAGTGGCCAGTGTTTCCATGTCTATTTATATAGTGCAGCAGCCTCTAATGTGCATGGTTGAGTAACCGAGTGGTAGCCGGCAAGGGATGGCCATTTAAAAGTCTGATGGCCTTGAGATAGAAGCAGTTTTTCAGTCTCTCGGTCCCTGCTTTGATGCACCTGTGCTGACCTCACCTTCTGGATGATAGCGGGGTGAACAGGCAGTGGCTCATGTGGTTGATGTCCTTAATGATCTTTTTGGCGTTAATGAGGACAGGGGGTGCTGTTTTCACTTTTGGGGAAAATCGTATCCAATTTAAACGGCCTCGTACTCAATTCTTGCTCGTACAATATGCATATTATTATTACTATTGGATAGAAAACACTCTCTAGTTTCTAAAACCGTTTGAATTTTGTCTGTGGGTAAAACAGAACTCTTTTGGCAGCACACTTTGTGACCAGGAAGTGGAAAGTCTGAAATCTATCTTCTATTCAAGTGACTGCCTATAAATGGGCATGATACGTATGACTATACGTGCACGTCATACGCCTTCACCCGGATGTCAAGAGGAAGTGAGAGGAAAAATGAGTTGATTATCTCTGTCTGACGTTGAATTAACCATCTTGGAACAACGTGTCCCCCATTTTCTGTTGTCTGCAAGGCGCGTCGGGGGACCTGTTATTGCCTACTGGAAACCGGTCGTTATGGTCGAATATGAGCTCCGGCTTTGAATTTATTTGATACATGTTACAATATCATCCTAAAGTATGTTTTTTCAATATAGTTTCATTAGATTATTTAACTTTAATCGGGACGTTAGTTGTGTTGCGTTGTTCGACTTTGTTGAAGTTGGAGAGCTTAGCGCCGCATGGCCAGTGTGCTTGCTAATTCAAGAGGGAAAGAGGACGTTCTGAATCCAAACAAAGACGGTTCTGGACAAAGGACCCCTTGTACAACATTTTGATAGAAGATCAGCAAAATTAGGAACCATTTTGTGATGCTATTTCATATATCTGTCGAACTGTGTTCTAGTAGCTTTGCGCTCAGGTTTTGGTTATACCCTTACCATAACTAAGTCTTATGTCGTAATGAAGATATTTTTAGAATTCTAACACTGCGATTGCATTAAGAACTAATGGATCTATCGTTTCCTATACAACATGTATTTTTTTGTAATGTTTATGAATAGCTATTTGGTCAGAATAGGTGAGAGTCTAATAGAAATATCTGCACATTCTGGGAAAAAGATGCTATGTTAGCACGTTATGCTACGTTATGCTACGTTGTATAACCACGGATTTCAGCTCTAAATATGCACATTTTCGAACAAAACATAAGTGTATGTATAACCTGATGTTACAGGACTGTCATCTGAGGAAGGTTTATGAAGGTTAGTGAAATTTAATATCTTTTGCTGGTTTATTCGCTAACGCTAACGTGCCTGTTGCTATCGCTAACGTGCCTTGATGAATGAATGCGGTAGTGTTGTAGGCTATTGTAGTAAGCTAATTTAAAACTTCTTCAGGCTGCAAGCCCGACACCGGACACAATATGACAACAGCCACTTCAAGTGCAGGGCGCGAAATTCAAAATCTATTTTTTTTAAATATTTAACTTTCACACATTAACAAGTCCAATACAGCATTTGAAAGATAAACATCTTGTCAATCCAGCCAACATGTCCGATTTTTTTAAATGTTTTACAGAGAAAACACCACATATATTTATGTTAGCTCACCACCAAATAAAAAAGAGGACAGACATTTTTCACAGCACAAGTAGGATGAAGTAGCATGCACAAGCCAACCTAACTAACCTAAAACCAACCTAAATAACCTAGAAAAAACTACCTCAGATGACAGTCCTATAACATGTTACACAATAAATCTATGTTTTGTTCGAAAAAGTTGAATATTTTAGCTATAAATCAGTTTTACATTACTGCTACCATCTTAGCCACCATCATAGCTACAGTCAGAAATCGCACGGCAGTAGCCAGAGAAAACAGACACCAACGTCAACTTCTAATTTCACATCAGAAAACATTTCAGAAAAATATATGGTGGATAGCTAATGAAAGAGAAAGATCTTGTGAATACAGACAATATTTCCGATTTCTGAAGTGTTTTACAGCGAAAACACAATATATCGTTATATTAGCTTACTACAATAGCTAACACACAGCAGCATTGATTCTAGTCAAACGCTAGCGATAGCACAGTTCGACAGATATATGAAAAAGCATCCCAAATTGGGTCCTTATCTTTGTTGATTTTCCATCAGAATGTTCTCCAAAGGGTCCTTTGTTCAGAACCGTGTTCATTTGGACCTAGAACGAACGATGTCCCTCTTGAATTAGCATGGCACACTGGCCATGCCGTGCTAACCTCTCCGTCTTGACAAAATTCTTGCGTCGCATCACGTCTAAAGTCCAGAATAAATTTCAATAATATAATTAAAGTATATTGAAAAAACATACTTTAGGATGATATTGTGACATGTATCAAATAAATTCGAAGCCGGAGGTCATATTCACCTATAACGAGGGTTTTCCAGGAGCGCAGTCCAGTTCCTACTTCGCGCCCAGAAAAAAAAATTAAGTGCGCACTTATCACTCAAAGATGTTGTTTTCAGTCCCTGACAGAGATAATCAAGTCATTTCTTCTCTCACTTCCGCATGACACCCAGGGGAAGATGTGTGACGTGTTTCTACAGTCCTAAGTGCCAAGGCCTTTTATAGAGAGTATCTTGAAGAGAGACATAGCTTCTTGGAAATTTCACTTCAGGATAGAAAATGGGCTGTAAAAAGAGTTATGTTTCACTTAGAGAAATAATTAAACCTGTTTTAGAAACTAGAAGGTGTTTTCTATCCAAAGGTAATAATAATATGCATATTGTACGAGCAAGAATTGAGTACGAGGCCGTTTGAAATGGCCACCTCTTTCCACTGCTGATACTCACTGCTGATATTTGAGCCATAAGAGGATAATGCTATATTGTGTTTTCGCTGTAAAACACTTACAAAATCTGAAATATTGGCTGTATTCACAAGATCTTTGTCTTTAATTTGCTATACACCATGTATTTTTCAGAAATGTTTTATGATGAGTATTTCGGTATGTCACGTTGGTGTCTGTAATTATTCTGGCTGCTTTCGGTGCAATTTCTGATTGTAGCCGCAATGTAAACTATGATTTATACCTGAAATATGCACATTTTTCGAACAAAACATAGATTTATTGTATAACATGTTATAAGACTGTCATCTGATTACGTTGTTTCTTGGTTTCTTTGGTTTGTTCTAGGTTAGTTTGGTTGATTTTGATTTTGCTACCTGTGCTGTGAAAAATGTCTGTGCTTTTTTCTATTTGTTGGTGAGCTAACATAAATATATATTGTGTTTTCCCTGTAAAACATTTAAAAAATCGGACATGTTGGCTGGATTCACAAGATGTGTATCTTTCATTAGCTGTATTGGACTTGTTAATGTGTGAAAGTTAAATATTTCTAAAAAAATATTTTTTGAATTTCGTGCTCTGCCTTTTCAGTGGAATGTGGGAGGAGTTCCGCTAGCGGAACGGGGGGGTGAGACAGGTTAATTTGTCATTGCGTGCTGTAGGTGTCCTGGAGGGCAGGCAGTGTGCCCCTGGTGATGCATTGGGCAGACCGCACTACCCTCTGGAGAGCCCTGTAGATGCGGGTGGTGCAGTTGCCGTAGGTGCCCTTAGGGGCCAAGCCAAATTTCTTCAGCCTCCTGAAGTTGAAGAGGCGCTGTTGTCTGTGTGGGTGGACCATTTCAGATTGTCAGTGGTGTGTACGCAGAGGAACTTGAAGCTTTGACCTTCTCCACTACTGTCCCGTCGATGTGGATAGTGGGTTGCTCCCTCTGCTGTCTCCTGATGTCCAGGGTCAGCTACTTAATTTTGTTGACATTGAGGGAGAGGCTATTTTGCTGGCATTACTCCGCCAGGGCCCTCACCTCCTCCCTGTAGGCTTTCTCATCGTTGTTGGTAATCAAGCCTACTACTGTTGTGTTGTCTGCAAACTTGATGATTGAGTTGGAGGCTTGCTTGGCCACGCAGTCATGTTTGAACAGGCAGTACAGGAGGGGGCTGAGCACGCACCCTTGTGGGACCCCAATATTGAGGATCAACGTATTGGAGGTGTTGTTTCCTACCTTCACCACCTGGGGGGCGGTCCGTCAGGAAGTCCAGGACCCAGTTGCACAGGGCGGGGTTCCGACCCTGGGCCTGAGTTTAATGATAAACTTGGAGGGTACTATGGTGTTGAAGGATGAGCAATAGTCAATGAACAGCATTTTTACATACCGTGGCAAGAAAAAGTATGTGAACCCTTTGGAATTACCTGGATTTCTGCATAAATTGGTCATAAAATTAGATCTGATCTTCATCTAAGTCACAACAGCAGACAAACAAAGTCTGCTTAAACTAATAACACACAAATTATTACATTGTTCATTTCTATGGTTGGTGTAGGTTGGAAAACGTATGTGAACCCCTAGGCTCCAAAAGCTAATTGGAGTCAGAGAAGTCAGAAAAGAAGAGCATATGGTGTTCTCTGGGCGCAAGACAGATCAGAGACAGGTAGCTGCTGGACTCCAAGCTGCCATGACAGTCACCTTAAAGGTTGGGTTTTATTGAATTATTGCAGAATCATTTGGTGATTTAAAATAAAAGGGCAGGAAGGAAGCACAAAGGGAAGGAAGCACAAAGGGCAGGAAGGTAGAGACAACAACAATTGTCAGTTGTGAGGTGATGAGGTCATATGAGGTGATGGTGGCGGATGAATGGCACAACAATGGGCCTCAGCAAACCATCAGCAAACCACTTTCCCACACAATGCCATACATGTGGTTGAGAGGCCGGTTGGACGTACTGCCAAATTCTTTAGAACAACAGAGGGGGCTTATTGTAGAGAAATTAACATTTAATTCTCTGGCAACAGCTCTGGTGGACATTCCTGCAGTCAGCATGCCAATTGCACAATCCCTCCACTTGAGACATCTGTGACGTTGTGTTGTGTGACAAAACTGCACATTATAGAGTGGCCTTTTATTGTCCCCAGCACAATGTGCTCCTGTGTAATGATCATGATGTTTAATCAGCTTCTTGATATGCCACACCTGTCAGGTGGATGGATTGTCTTGACAAAGGTGAAATACTCACTAACAAGAATGTTAACAAATCACAAACTGAGAGAAATAAAAAAAATTGTGCGCATGGAAAATGTCTGGGATCTTTTTTTTCAGATCATGAAACACGGGATCAACACTTCTTTATATTTTTGTTCCCTATACATATTTTTCTAATTCCCATTTTGTAGCATGATTTGTTTCCATGGCCATGTACCAAGTTGAGGTCTGCTTTGACTAACTTATCCAACAATAATCTGTTTGTTACATGGTATACTTTGACATGTTTATTAATTATGACAGAATAATGTGATCTGGTTTTCTGTGCATTTGTTGGCTTTCCCTGTGAATTCTCAGAATCTTTCTGACCATGAAGTAATCAAGACATACTCACCCAACCATGTCTCTTCTTCCTCTAAATGTAAATGAGCAAGAAGACATAAAATAAAGTAATATATTCAGGCTCAGATTGAAATCCTGTATAGTTTTACTTATTTAATGGAACTTTTCAAAATGTTTTTTTATGAATCACATTACATAATAACTATTGTTCACCCCTTACACTAATTTCAGCCTCTTGGCAGAGGCAACCAGGTTTTTGGCTAACATGACCTGATACTTGGTAGAGTTCATGATGCCGCTGACCTAAACGCTCTACACTCGTGGGAATGGAATTCTTGATTGTATTTTTTCCATATAAAGACACAACTTATGTGTTTTAGTAAAATCAACTATTTGCACTGAGCTGATGCTTTAAGAGCACTGTTTTATGAAATTATTCAGACACAAATGACAGTATTTATTTTGTGAAATTGCTTTATCTGACATGCTGTGGTTGTGTGAGGCTTGGAGCTCACAGAATCAGTAGGCTATTAATCCTTAAGAGTCTATTGATTCACCCGTGCGTCAATCTAAGTAACACAATAAAAAAATACACATCAGAACCCGTCAGGTTTTTTTTGCATGTGGGCTGCGTCTCAATTTACCACATCCCCCGATATCGGCCTTCTGCATCTGCAGTGGAAGGTAGCCGAGCTAGAGCTGTTTCTGTCAGACCATGAGACATTTCAGAGGCAGTTTGGAACTCGGTAGTGAGTGTTCCAACCCGGTACAGACAAATCCACTAATTTGAAAGGGTGTCCACATACTTTTGGTGATGTAGTGTATCCCAAGAAAACTTACGGATTTTGATGGGGATTATTTTATGTTACTTAAATTGACGCAGTGGTGCCGGCCATTACTGTGGGACAGGCCATTACCATGGTTGCTTGGGCACACGCATGTCTGTGATGAAAATAATCTCTGACTACAATGTCTTAGCAGCAGACGGTTGCAGCAAACTCAAACTAACATTGAAAAAAAACTGTGTTGCGTCGTGCCTAAGAACTGCTCTTAGCCGTGGTATATTGGCCATATACTACACATTCCTGAGGTGTCTTTTTGCCATTATAAAATGGTTATCAACACAGTTAGAACAGTAAAAAGAAATGTTCTACCCGTGGAGCACGGTTTTCAGCCAATCAGCATTCAGGGCTCGAACCACACAGTTTATAATTATGCCATAATGTGGTCTAGACATTTCAACTCAGTAAAAACACGTTGTCTAATCTTCTTTTCTTTTTTTGCCGTTCAACAGTGAAAGTTATGTGTTGTTGCAAATTCTCTTGAACCACTTACATTGGTAGCCAAGTGGTTAGAGCATTGGACTAGTAACCGAAAGGTTGCAAGATCGAATCCCCAAGCTAAACATTTGTCTTTCTGCCCCTGAACAAGGCAGTTAATCCACTGTTCCTAGGCTGTCACTGAAAATAAGAATTAGTTCGTAACTGACTTGCCTGTTAAATAAAGAAATGTAGCTGTTACATCTTTATGGTGTTGCTGCTATAAATGTGTTCATATTTTATTTTAGAAAGATTTGTGAATAAATTAGTGAATAAACGTTCTTACCGTTCTCATCTGACATCATCTTCTCTTCTTTGTGGATGTTCTTAGAACAGCTGTGTTCTGTAGTTCATCAGCTCCACTTCTCAATGTAACTCTGGTTAGTTGGACGTGAAGACAAACAATGATCTCAGATCCAACTCTTCAGTCTTTTAATGTTGCTTCAAACTAGTGACTACACCCTCTACTGCTGTTTTACCTGAACAGAGACGTTTCCGAGAAACAGGTGTGTGTGTACGTGCAATTATGCAGGTGTTCATCAACTCCAGTTCTCAATGAAACTCTGGTTAGTTGGAGGTGAAGACAAACAATGATCTCAGATCCCAACTATTCAGTGCTTCAAACTAGTGACTACACCCTCTACTGCTGTTTTACCTGAACAGTGACGTTTCCGAGAAACAGGTGTGTGTGTGTATGCTGGTTATGGCTTTCAGTGTAGTCACAGAGTCTCAAACAATAGGATGTGGTACTCTCAAATGATCTTTTACTAGAACAGAGATGTTTCAGAGAAACATGTGGGTGTGTACATGCAATTAAGCAGGTGTGCATACCTGTCCTTATCTCAGTTCTATTCTCTTCACTGCCGCTGTGAACCACAGGCTGATTGGAATGTTGAGTAACATACACTCAAATGCATACAAACACACTTACACAGACTGACAGACTCACACACACACACGCAGACAAAGAAAGGGCTATGTCCCAGATCAGGGTTAGGTTCCCTCTACGTGGTCAGGATCAGAGGCATGAGGGTCAGAGACATGAGGGTCAGAGGCATGAGGGTCAGAGGCATGAGGGTCAGAGACATGAGGATCAGAGGCATGAGGGTCAGAGGCATGAGGGTCAGAGACATGAGGATCAGAGGCATGAGGGTCAGAGGCATGAGGGTCAGAGACATGAGGGTCAGAGGCATGAGGATCAGAGACATGAGAAATGAGGATCAGAGACATGAGACATGAGGATCAGAGACATAATGATCAGAAACATGAGAAATGAGGATCAGAGACATGAGGGTCAGAGACATGAGGGTCAGAGACATGAGGATCAGAGGCATGAGGGTCAGAGGCATGAGGGTCAGAGACATGAGGATCAGAGGCATGAGGGTCAGAGACATGAGGGTCAGAGACATGAGGATCAGAGACATGAGGATCAGAGGCATGAGGGTCAGAGGCATGAGGGTCAGAGGCATGAGGGTCAGAGACATGAGGGTCAGAGACATGAGGATCAGAGGCATGAGGGTCAGAGGCATGAGGGTCAGAGGCATGAGGGTCAGAGGCATGAGGGTCAGAGGCATGAGGATCAAATGCATGAGGATCAGAAACATGAGGATCAGAGACATGAGACATGAGGATCAGAGACATGAGACATGAGGATCTGAGACATGAGGATCAGAGACATGAGGATCAGAGACCTAAGAAATGAGGATCAGAGACATGAGAAATGAGGATCAGAGACATGAGAAATGAGGATCAGAGACATGAGACATGAGGATCTGAGACATGAGGATCAGAGACATGAGGATCAGAGACCTAAGAAATGAGGATCAGAGACATGAGAAATGAGGATCAGAGACATGAGAAATGAGGATCAGAGACATGAGACATGAGGATCTGAGACATGAGGATCAGAGACATGAGGATCAGAGACCTAAGAAATGAGGATCAGAGACATGAGAAATGAGGATCAGAGACATGAGAAATGAGGATCAGAGACATGAGAAATTAGGATCAGAGACATGAGGTTCAGAGACATGAGGATTAGAGACATGAGGATCAGAGACAGGTGGGTCAGAGATATGGGATGACACTATTCCCTCAGATACACTCCACCTACCCCTAAACCCCACCCCATTCCAAAGTCTCAAGAACAAAACCTGTGGTTTAATGTACAGTTGAAGTCGGAAGTTTACATACACCTTAGCCAAATACATTTAAATATTATCGTTTATTTAGATATTAGAATACCGTAGGATTAATTAGAAACATCGTTTGACTTGTTTGGATGAACTTTACCAGCAACTTTTTGGATTTGTTTGTATGCATGTTGAAGGAGTGGATTACTGAATCAAGCGCGCCAACTAAACTGACATTTTTGGGATATAAAGAAGGACTTTATCGAACAAAACAACCATTCATTGTGTAGCTGGGACCCTTGGAATTGCAAACAGAGGAAGATCTTCAAAGGTAAATGATTTACTTAATCGCTATTTGTGATGCCTGTGCTGGTTTAAAACGTATTTTGTTGTGGGGCGCTGTCCTCAGATAATCGCATGGTATGCTTTCGCCGTAAAGCCTTTTTGAATTCTGACAACGTGGTTGGACTAACAAGAAGTTAAGATTTTAAGTTATGTATGACAGTTGTATTTTCATGAATGTTTAATATTGTTGTTTTTGTATTTTCAACTTCGCACTCTTCAATTTCACCGGATGTTGTCGTCGGTGTCCCGCTAGCGGTTCATGCGCTCAAAGAAGTTTTAAAAGGTGGAAATAGACCAAATTATTAGGGTGAGGCAAATGGGCTACTAACAGTTTACTACTCAACATACACTTAGTGTTACCTTCTTAGCTACAGTATACTTATCCAATAATTAATTAGATAATTTATGCAGCAGCATATAAGACATTTTTGGACTCACCTTGTTGTGATGTTGTCACTTGAACAGGAAGGTGACACGGAGGTCCTTCGTGGGCAAATTTTGTCATCAAAGAAAGAGAAAGTTTTACAACTCCGAGTTGCATGACCGTTCAAATCGTGCTTTACCAGTCTGATCTAATTTATCCCCTACTTTCAAGTTGCAATGCTTGTGGTTAGTCAATGTCACGATTCCTTCCAAACCAATCATTGTTGAATTTGCGATTTCCCACTTGTGTAATGTTTATGTCTAATGGCCGATGAGCACCGATACGTTTTATCTATAATTTCTCTTCATTATTTTTCTTAATTTGGCAAGGATTTAAAAGGATTTGCCAGTAGATTGTTGACTTGATTCATGATGATGACTGCTAGCTAAGACTTTGAAAGTAAGATGTTGACATGATCAGTCAAATCACAGCTACTGTACAACGTGATTTGACATCATTCTATCTGTGGCCAATGACCTTGAGTCTTCTTGGAAGGACACTTGTAGTATAACTCTATGGCAGGACCCAAAGGGCTGTAATTATGGATGTTTACCCTTACTAAGGACTTCAACTTGGCGATGATGTTGTGTCCCCATGAGTGACAGAACACTGAGCCAATCACGGCACAATGCTACTATTTTCTGCTGCCTCGCCCCACCATCACAGAAAGCACTGAGCTAAGTTGAAACGCCTGCATTATGGAGCTGCCTTACTGAAGAAAACAAAAAAGAGACCATGTTTGTATGTGGCTTTATTAACTCAATTATATATATAATTTTTTTAAATATTGGTTGCAAACAGGTTTGTGACACGTATTAATGCCAAAATAGCACGCAAAACAGGCAAGCCCTCCGCCCCACCGAAAATATATATATATTTTATTTTTGTGCTAAAAATGTTCTGCCCCACCTGCCCTGAATGACGGGTCACCACTGCCTGTTTTCTATAAATGTTTTGGCAAAAACAAACCAAAATCCTGTTATAATCATAGTGGTGTTTGAACAGAACATGAGGAGAGGATTTTGTGGATTTCATTTGATTATTTATCGTTGAATTCTGGGGAAATCATACACGCAACACTAAGCACACACTACCAATGACTAAATGTCCTCAAAGGTTGTCCATCAAATGTTCATTAAATGTTGACAAATCATGAAACATCATAAAGCACAACCATGAAACAACAAATATTATTAATTGATTATCTGTCAATTTACAAACAGCTCAGACAAATTTTCAAATTGCCATGAGCGAATAGTAATAGACATACATAAATGTAAGTAAACAATATAGAAATCCCTCTAAATCCCTTTCAGCAGGTATACAATACAAAATCCCTCTAAATCCCTTTCAGCAGGTATACAATACAAAATCCCTCTAAATCCCTTTCAGCAGGTATACAATACAAAATCCCTCTAAATCCCTTTCAGCAGGTATACAATACAAAATCACTCTAAATCCCTTTCAGCAGGTATACAATACACAATCCCTCTAAATCCCTTTCAGCAGGTATACAATACAAAGTCCCTCTAAATCCCTTTCAGCAGGTATACAATACAAAATCCCTCTTTGTAAGTAAACAATACAAAATCCCTCTTAATCCCTTTCAGTAGGTATTCAATACAAAATCCCTCTAAATCCCTTTTAGTAGGTATACAATACAAAATACCTCTTTGTAAGTAAACAATATTTAAATCCCTCTATTGTAATTGTTAAAGTAATAAACATAGAAGTTAATCTAATATAAAATGTTCCTCTAATTTAATTGTTTTAGTAATAATTGTCCTACAGTTCTGAGCCCTCATCCCTTCCCCTGGATTATGAATTAGAGTAGAAATACAGTATTGAAGTACAGTAGAAATACAGTAATGAAGTACAGTAGAAATACAGTAATGAGGTACATTAGAAATACAGTAATGAAGTACAGTACAGTATTTTACAACATTCCTCACTGTGTTAATCATGGTGTTTTACACAAAGTCTGACACTAGAGGGAGAACAGACCAGGGAGGGAGGGTAGAGGGAGAACACAGACCAGGGAGGAAGGGTAGAGGGAGCACAAAGACCAGGGAGGGAGGACAGAGGGAGAACACAGACCAGGGAGGGAGGGTAGAGGGAGAACACAGACCAGGGAGGGAGAACACAGACCAGGGAGGGAGGACAAAGGGAGGATACAGAGAGAACACAGACCAGGGAGGGAGGACAGAGGGAGAACACAGACCAGGGAGGGAGGACAGAGGGAGAACACAGACCAGGGAGGGAGGACAGAGGGAGGATAGAGAGAGAACACAGACCAGGGAGGGAGGACAGAGGGAGGATAGAGAGAGAACACAGACCAGGGAGGGAGGACAGAGGGAGCACAAAGACCAGGGAGGGAGGACAGAGGGAGAACACAGACCAGGGAGGGAGGACAGAGGGAGAACACAGACCAGGGAGGGAGGACAGAGGGAGAACACAGACCAGGGAGGGAGGACAGAGGGAGAACACAGACCAGGGAGGGAGGACAGAGGGAGAACACAGACCAGGGAGGGAGGACAGAGGGAGAACACAGACCAGGGAGGGAGGACAGAGGGAGAACACAGACCAGGGAGGGAGGACAGAGGGAGAACACAGACCAGGGAGGGAGGACAGAGGAAGAACACAGACCAGGGAGGGAGGGTAGAGGGAGAACACAGACCAGGGAGGGAGGGTAGAGGGAGAACATAGACCAGGGAGGGAGGTTAGAGAGAGAACACAGACCAGGGAGGGAGGGTAGAGGAAGAACACAGACCAGGGAGGGAGAGTAGAGGGAGAACACAGACCAGGGAGGGAGGGTAGAGGGAGGGTAGAGGGAGAACACAGACCAGGGAGGGAGGGTAGAGGGAGGGTAGAGGGAGAACACAGACCAGGGAGGGAGGGTAGAGGGAGGGTAGAGGGAGAACACAGACCAGGGAGGGAGGGTAGAGGGAGAACACAGACCAGGGAGGGAGGTTAGAGGGAGAACACAGAACAGAGAGGGAGGGTGGAGAGAGTACACAGACCAGGGAGGGAGGACAGAGGGAGCACACAGACCAGGGAGGGAGGGTAGAGGGAGAACACAGACCAGGGAGGGAGGGTAGAGGGAGAACATAGACCAGGGAGGGAGGTTAGAGAGAGAACACAGACCAGGGAGGGAAGGTAGAGGGAGAACACAGACCAGGGAGGGAGGATAGAGGGAGGGTAGAGTGAGAACACAGACCAGGGAGGGAGGGTAGAGGAAGAACACAGACCAGGGAGGGAGGATAGAGGGAGAACACAGACCAGGGAGGGAGAGTAGAGGGAGAACACAGACCAGGGAGGGAGGGTAGAGGGAGGGTAGAGGGAGAACACAGACCAGGGAGGGAGGGTAGAGGGAGGGTAGAGGGAGAACACAGACCAGGGAGGGAGGGTAGAGGAAGAACACAGACCAGGGAGGGAGGGTAGAGGGAGAACACAGACCAGGGAGGGAGGGTAGAGGGAGGGTAGAGGCAGGGTAGAGGGAGAACACAGAGCAGGGAGGGAGGGCATAGGGAGGGTAGAGGGAGGGTAGAGGAAGAACACAGACCAGGGAGGGAGGGTAGAGGGAGGGTAGAGGGAGAACACAGACCAGGGAGGGAGGGTAGAGGGAGAACACAGACCAGGGAGGGAGGATAGAAGGAGGGTAGAGGGAGAACACAGACCAGGGAGGGAGGATAGAGGGAGGTTAGAGGGAGGGTAGAGGAAGAACACAGACCAGGGAGGGAGGGAAGAGGGAGGGTAGGGGGAGAACACAGACCAGGGAGGAAGGATAGAGGGAGAACACAGACCAGGGAGGGAGGGTAGAGGGAGGGTAGAGGAAGAACACAGACCAGGGAGGGAGGGTAGAGGAAGAACACAGACCAGGGAGGGAGGTTAGAGGGAGAACACAGACCAGGGAGGAAGGGTAGAGGGAGAACACAGACCAAAGGAGGGAGGGTAGAGGGAGAACACAGACCAGGGAGGGAGGGTAGAGGGAGAACACAGACCAGGGAGGGAGGGTAGAGGGAGAACACAGACCAGGGAGGAAGGGTAGAGGGAGAACACAGACCAGGGAGGAAGGGTAGAGGGAGAACACAGACCAGGGAGGGAGGGTAGAGGGAGAACACAGACCAGGGAGGGAGGGTAGAGGGAGAACACAGACCAGGGAGGGAGGGTAGAGGGAGGGTAGGGGGAGAACACAGACCAGGGAGGAAGGGTAGAGGGAGAACACAGACCAGGGTGGAAGGGTAGAGGGAGAACACAGACCAGGGAGGGAGGGTAAAGGGAGAACACAGACCAGGGAGGGAGGGTAAAGGGAGAACACAGACCAGGGAGGGAGGGTAAAGGGAGAACACAGACCAGGGAGGGAGGATAGAGGGAGAACACAGACCAGGGAGGGAGGACAGAGGGAGGGTAGAGGGAGAACACAGACCAGGGAGGAAGGGTAGAGGGAGAACACAGACCAGGGAGGGAGGACAGAGGGAGGGTAGAGGGAGAACACAGACCAGGGAGGGAGGGTAGAGGGAGAACACAGACCAGGGAGGGAGAGAAGAGGGAGGGTAGAAGGAGAACACAGACCAGGGACGGAGGGTAGAGGGAGGGTAGAGGGAGAACACAGACCAGGGAGGGAGAGAAGAGGGAGGGTAAAGGGAGAACACAGACCAGGGAGGGAGGGTAGAGGGAGAACACAGACCAGGGAGGGAGAGAAGAGGGAGGGTAGAGGGAGAACACAGACCAGGGAGGGAGGGTAGAGGGAGAACTCAGACCAGGGAGGGAGTGTAGAGAGAGAACACAGACCAGGAAGGGCGGGTAGAGGGAGGGTAGAGGGAGAACACAGACCAGCGAGGGAGGGTAGAGGGAGGGTAGAGGGAGAACACAGACCAGGAAGGGAGGGTAGAGGGAGAACACAGACCAGGAAGGGAGGGTAGAGGGAGAACACAGACCAGGAAGGGAGGGTAGAGGGAGGGTAGAGGGAGAACACAGACCAGGAAGGGAGGGTAGTGTGAGGGTAGAGGGAGAACACAGACCAGGAAGGGAGGGTAGAGGGAGGGTAGAGGGAGAACACAGACCAGGAAGGGAGGGTAGAGGGAGGGTAGAGGGAGAACACAGACCAGGAAGGGAGGGTAAAGGGAGGGTAGAGGGAGAACACAGACCAGGAAGGGAGGGTAGAGGGAGGGTAGAGGGAGAACACAGACCAGAGAGGGAGGATAGAGGGAGAACACAGACCAGGAAGGGAGGGTAGAGGGAGGGTAGAGGGAGAACACAGACCAGGGAGGGAGGACAGAGGGAGGGTAGAGGGAGAACACAGACCAGGGAGGGAGGTTAGAGGGAGAACACAGACCAGGGAGGGAGGATAGAGGGAGAACACAGACCAGAGAGGGAGGATAGAGGGAGGACACAGACCAGAGAGGGAGGATAGAGAGAGTACACAGACCAGGGATTATTTTTGGGCCTTAATGCTTTTATCCCACAGAAATTCATATATCGAAAAACGTATATTTTTTACTATCTAAAGAGGTTTGTTTTTAAGTGTCTGTACTATATCTGAGATATATAAAAAGCTTTTTTTTACATATTTTTAACCACTTTTTTTAAACCCTCTAGAGTCTAACCCCTGTCTAAACCAGGGGGAGGGGGTTCTAAGCTGACATATGGAATTGTTTTAAGATGATCATACCATGGATCATTTATCTATTTGATTTAGAATTTTAAGACCTCTTAATGCACTCTGTTAGTGAAATTTTTTGCAGTACTGCTTAAACTAGAGGATAGGAACCAATTTCAGCGAGTTTCAAGCATGAAATTGAAAAAAAACACTTTTCCTTAAACAAGCTCTAAATCGTGTTTAATGCACTCTGTTAGTGAAATTTTTTGCAGTACTGCTTAAACTAGAGGATAGGAACCAATTTCAGCGAGTTTCAAGCATGAAATTGAAAAAAAACACTTTTCCTTAAACAAGCTCTAAATCGTGTTTAATGCACTCTGTTAGTGAAATTTTTTGCAGTACTGCTTAAACTAGAGGATAGGAACCAATTTCAGCGAGTTTCAAGCATGAAATTGAAAAAAAACACTTTTCCTTAAACAAGCTCTAAATCGTGTTTAATGCACTCTGTTAGTGAAATTTTTTGCAGTACTGCTTAAACTAGAGGATAGGAACCAATTTCAGCGAGTTTCAAGCATGAAATTGAAAAAAAAAACTTTTCCTTAAACAAGCTCTAAATCGTGTTTAATGCACTCTGTTAGTGAAATTTTTTGCAGTACTGCTTAAACTAGAGGATAGGAACCAATTTCAGCGAGTTTCAAGCATGAAATTGAAAAAAAACACTTTTCCTTAAACAAGCTCTAAATCGTGTTTAATGCACTCTGTTAGTGAAATTTTTTGCAGTACTGCTTAAACTAGAGGATAGGAACCAATTTCAGCGAGTTTCAAGCATGAAATTGAAAAAAAACACTTTTCCTTAAACAAGCTCTAAATCGTGTTTAATGCACTCTGTTAGTGAAATTTTTTGCAGTACTGCTTAAACTAGAGGATAGGAACCAATTTCAGCGAGTTTCAAGCATGAAATTGAAAAAAAACACTTTTCCTTAAACAAGCTCTAAATCGTGTTTAATGCACTCTGTTAGTGAAATTTTTTGCAGTACTGCTTAAACTAGAGGATAGGAACCAATTTCAGCGAGTTTCAAGCATGAAATTGAAAAAAAAAACTTTTCCTTAAACAAGCTCTAAATCGTGTTTAATGCACTCTGTTAGTGAAATTTTTTGCAGTACTGCTTAAACTAGAGGATAGGAACCAATTTCAGCGAGTTTCAAGCATGAAATAGAAAAAAAACACTTTTCCTTAAACAAGCTCTAAATCGTGTTTAATGCACTCTGTTAGTGAAATTTTTTGCAGTACTGCTTAAACTAGAGGATAGGAACCAATTTCAGCGAGTTTCAAGCATGAAATTGAAAAAAAACACTTTTCCTTAAACAAGCTCTAAATCGTGTTTAATGCACTCTGTTAGTGAAATTTTTTGCAGTACTGCTTAAACTAGAGGATAGGAACCAATTTCAGCGAGTTTCAAGCATGAAATTGAAAAAAAACACTTTTCCTTAAACAAGCTCTAAATCGTGTTTAATGCACTCTGTTAGTGAAATTTTTTGCAGTACTGCTTAAACTAGAGGATAGGAACCAATTTCAGCGAGTTTCAAGCATGAAATTGAAAAAAAAAACTTTTCCTTAAACAAGCTCTAAATCGTGTTTAATGCACTCTGTTAGTGAAATTTTTTGCAGTACTGCTTAAACTAGAGGATAGGAACCAATTTCAGCGAGTTTCAAGCATGAAATTGAAAAAAAACACTTTTCCTTAAACAAGCTCTAAATCGTGTTTAAGATATAAAAACATATATATATTTAAAAATTATTGGATGAAACATTGAATCTGGCATTACTGCTATTAGCCAATAGAAACACATTGAATACCAGATTCACTTCATGGAACAACAGATAGTCCCCCAAAAATGTTTAAGGAAGCTATTTCTGAAGTGTCTGTCCTTTATCTGAGAGATATAAGTTCAGGACCCAATTCCCCCACCCCCAAAAATGTACATGCACTAAATCTCCATTTAAACTTCTATTTGTTTTTAAAACTGGTACCGGGGACCTTCAGATTAGTCTTGTGAGGCTTGGGAAAAACAGAGAACACCAACGTGTTCATGAGAGTCTCACCTTTCCACAGAGGGGTCATATTAGTGTGTATCTCAAACCGTACAGACAGAAGTTGCAGAAGAGGCTGTACCAACTTCAGACCTGTGTTGTGGGCGTCCTAGGGCAAATGGAGAACACCATTGTGTTCGTGAGAGGAGGCCATACCGTTCGGATGCTACAGACGTTTCAGTGAGAAGACTGAATTTCAGGATGTCTCATGGACTGACAAACACCGCTCTAGCTCTGCCACCTTTCACCGCAGAAGTGGTAGGGCGATATTGGCGGATGCGGTGGATTGAGACATGCAGCCTATGCAAAATAACACGTATCTCTAGGTTAAACAGACATATTTTGAATGGGGATTATTTTATTCTGTTCATTATATTGACTCTTAATTAACTTCCTGCTCCTGCTCTTTCCTCCTCCTCTCCCTCTCCTAATGTTGTCTTTTTACCTGCTACTGCCTTTTCCTGCTCAGTTTTCTCGTCTCCACTTCCATCTCCCCTCTCTCCTCCAATCTCTTATTCATAACATGTGTTATTCCTCCTCCTATAGCTGCTACTATAGCTGTTGCTGCTCCTACCCCTATCACTGGCACTGCAACGGCAGGGATTGCAAGAAGACCTAGTCCTACTCCTGTAGTTGTGCAGCCAACTCCTATAACTCCTATAGCTGCTTGTTTACCCAACTTTAACAACTGTCTGTTCCTGATTTCTTTCTGAGCCTTCGCATACATCTCATTGGTGTAGTGTTTTCCTCCATTCTTCTCCACCATCTCCTCTATCTTCCTCAGCAGCTCTCTGACCTGGGTACGGTCTCTCTGCTCTTTATTGTTAAAGACATGATATCTGCCTCCACAGCTGTTGACCAGTTTCTGAAGCTCCTGACACTCTTTCAGAAACTCCTCTACTGGTTTTCCCTCCAGCTGATCTGCACCAGTGAATAATACTATAGTGAAGTCTGAGGCCCCTTTTCCAAAGTTCTCCTGGATGTACTTCACTGCTTTTCTTTGCTCCTCTGTGTATTTATCCAGTCTGATCACCAGCAGGAACACATGGGGTCCTGGGACTGACATCTTGATGCAGCTCTCTATTTCCTTTCTCTCTTTTCCCCCTTTCTTGTTCATCAATTTTATAAGGACATGGGATTCTTTCAATAATATGTCACAGATTCCTGGACTGTCAACCACCTCAATATTCTTCCCATACACCTCTCCACTCTGTTTCTCACTCTTTGTAGTTACAGGCACTGGAGAAGCCTCCACTTTAAACACCCTTGTCCCCAAGATGGTGTTTCCTGTTGCACTTTTCCCTGCTCCAGACTTCCCAACCAAAACTATCTTCAGATCAGCAGGTAATTCTGTTGAAACACAAAATATAGTATGTAACTGAATCATTATCAATGACACAAGTGGTTAACTTATGTTCACTGTCACTGACCATATTCAGAGCATATTCATTGTAAGGTTAAAGGGCAATTCCACCACTTTGTCTCCACCCATGGGGAGGCAGCGTAGCCTAGTGGTTAGAGCGTTGGACTAGTAACCGAAAGGTTTCAAGATCAAATCCCTGAGCTGACAAGGTACAAATCTGTCGTTCTTCCCCTGAACAAGGCAGTTAACCCACAGCCTAGGCTGTCATTGAAAATAGGAATTTGTTCTTATTAACTGACTTGCCTAGTTAAATAAAGGTAAAATGAAAAACATCTTGTGAATATATGTTGCATACATGTTGAAATATACAAACATTTTCATATATGTGACACATATTTCTGGCTTATTGTCACGTCTGCTCCTCCCCTCCGGCGTACAATGTCACCAGAGTACCAACCACCGGTCCTAGGATTCATCATTACGCACACCTGTTAATCATTATGATTCACACCTGGACTCCATTACCTTCATTATCTCCTCCCCTTTATATGTCACTCTCCCGTGTTCACTCACCAGTTGGTATTGTTTTTGTGCATCGGCAGTCTGCCTTATGTTAGTGTCGTGTTCTTGGTTTTGTTGTTTTATTAAAACGTTTCACCTGCACCTGCTTCTGACTCACCGCTTCATCATTATAGAATATCAACTCAAAATATGGAAGCAGCAGGACAACCGGACATCTCCCAGACGATCGATGAACAAGGTGACCTTCTTCGCCATCACCATGATCAGCTGGCTCAACTGGGGACGGCCATGAAAGATGTTCTCCGCAGTCTACAACGTCTCAACAGCGGAGGATAATCTAGAGCCTGTCTACCCAACGAGCCTGTCAACACACCAGCCCATCCAGCAACCCGCTCAGGTCAGAGATGCCTGTCTATCCCTCCCGGAGAAATATGACGGGACACCATCCAAATGCCATGGCTTCCTCCTTCAGTGCTCCCTCTTTTTCGCACATCAGATGGGAGCCCCCACCACTGATAGGTCTAAGGTTGCAATGATTATTTCTCTGCTGAATGGCCGGGCATTGGAATGGGCTACGGCCATCTGGGAGAGAGGAGAAGAGGAGTTTGAGTCTTATGAGGGGTTCATGGCTCTGTTTAAATGTATTTTCGATCACCAGGCAGAGGGCAGAGAGGAAGGTGAGTGTCTTCTTCAACTCCAGCAGGGGAAACAGACGGCCGCTGAGAATGCGCTCACCTTCCGGACAGTAGCAGCTTCCAGTGGATAGAATGAGCCGGCGTTCAGCATGTTATTTGGAAGAGGTCTGTGCGAGGAGTTCAAGACGGAACTGGCCTGCTGAGATGACAACCTCTACCTGGACGCACTCATTACGATGGGTATCCGTCTGGATAACCTCCTCCGGGAGCGTCGGCATCTTCATCACCTCTCCCTCCTTGGCGAGTGGTCGGGATCAGAGCCTGAACCCATGGAGGTTCACATGCCTTCCCGCAGCGGAACGACACAGACGGACACAGCTGGGGCTCTGTCTGTACTGTAGCCAGGGAGGACTCAAGCGCCAGAGGTGTCCTTTACTTCAGAATCCGCGATCCAATTGAGCAGAGGGACGGTCACGTGATGTTACGTCCCTTGCACCAGGAATGAGTATTCCATCTACTGCTCTTCCTTCAGACTTTTTGTAGTACCCATCACCCTGGCTGACTGTCCCTCCTGCCCTGTGTCTACAGCTTTAGTGGATTCCGGCGCCGTGGAACTTTATGGATCAGACCCTTGCCTCTTCTCTCAATATTACTACCTACCCGCTCTCCTCTCCTTTTCCGGTTCAAAGTCTCGACTGTCGGCCTCTAGGATCCGGAACCATCACACACATCACCCAACTACTCACCCTCACCGTGGAGCCCAATCACCAGGAAAACATCCCCTTCTCCATCAACAGTGCACCAGTTTACAAGATCATCCTCGGCCTACCTTGGTTTCTGTGCCATAACCCCACCATCTCATTGTCGAGGATGAGAATAACCGACTGGTCACCTGAATTCCGGACAACCTGCTTCCCTGTCCCCTGTGGTTCCACGTTGGTTGATTGTCCTGTGGTTGCCCTCCAGCCCAACATCCCAGAGGAATATCAGGAACTAAGGGAGGTATCCTCCAAGACCCACGCTACCTGTCTCCCTCCTCATCGCCGCTGGGACTGTGCCAATGACCTGTTTTCTGGTGCTACACCTCCACGCAGATGCATCTACCCTCTGTCGGTGGCTGAGACCCAGGCCATGGAGGACTACATTCAAGAGACGGTCCAATAGGATTTAATCCGCAGGTCCACGTCCCCTGCGTCAGCTGGTTTCTTCTTCGTGAACAGGTTCCCATGTCTCGACCGGGGAGGTCTCAGCCGGCTCATCAGGCTCTCATGCCTCAGCCGGTTCGTAAGGCTTCTGCGCCTCAGCAGAGGTGACCGGTCCGCTCCGGATCCCCGGGATCATCACTTTGGTTGGCGTCCTGCAGCTGGAGTCGAACGTGCCGGGGAGGGGGTACCGTCATGTATGTGCTCTCTCCGGGGCCCTAGGTCGCCATGCTCCCGCGTCTCACCAGGCTGCTTGTTATAGTGCACACCTCTCCGACTCACCTGGACTCCATCACCTCCTTGATTACCTGCCCTATATATGTCACTCCCCTTGGTTCCTTTCCCAGGCGTCAATGTTTCTGTTTCAGTTTCCTGTCTGTACGTTGTTCGTGTTTCTTGTTTTGTTAATTTGTTTATTCAATTATGCACTCCCTGAACTTGCTTCCCGACTCCCAGCGCACACGTTACACTTATATACACATATGTACATATCAGTGGTGGTCGGTGACATTTAAGATGAGGGAGGACGATTATTTTTTGATGAACATGGCCTTATTTGTATTACAGCATATTGGATGACTCTCATTCATATTCCATTCACCCAGCTCAATGTAACAGTGATAGGTTTAGGCTACTACATGATACTAACATTTTCAAAAATACCTATCATGAGGTTGCTACAACCTAGCCTATGATTGACAGTTTTCAACAGGTGCACAGGTCGAGAGAAAAATGAGAGTAATCAAGGTGAGAGACAGTGATACATTCAATACCGCCTTGCCCACTCTTGCCTGAGTCTAGCTGATCTAGGTTGTAATCATTAGTCCAACAGTTTGAAATTAGAGTTTCTATTGGACAAATTCCGATGTGTTTGTCCCCGTTCCATTTAAGAAATGTTTTTAAACAGAATCGGCCAATGGCTACTGTAGACCTTCATTGCAAAACAGTGTGTTTTAAACAATTATTGGATGGTATGTGAATATATTTAGTATAGTTTTATCTAAAAAGGAAAACTGCTTAAATGTTTTACAATTTTTATTTTTATGAAATTCACTGAGAAGGATGGTTCCCCCCTTCCTCCTCTGAAGAGCCTCCACTGGTGCTTATATGTATAATACTTATATGGCTGTCACGCCCTGGCCTTAGTTATCTTTGTTTTCTTTATTATTTTAGTTAGGTCAGGGTGTGACATGGGGGATGTTTGTGTGTTTTTGTCTAGTCGAGGGTGTATGTATTGTCTAGGGGTTTTGGTAGAGTTTATGGGGTTGTGTTCAGTGTAGGTGTTTATGTAAGTCTATGGTTGCCTGAGTGGTTCTCAATCAGAGACAGCTGTCTATCGTTGTCTCTGATTGGGAGCCATATTTAAGGCAGCCATAGGCATTAGGCAGGTTGTGGGTAATTGTCTATGTCTAAACGTTAGTAGCTTGTGTCTGCACTTTCGTTTTGTAGCTTCACGGTCGTTTGTTGATTTTGTTAGTTTGTAAAAGTGTTTCGTTTCGTGTTCATCTTCTCTCAATAAGAAGGAAGATGTATTCGTATCACGCTGCGCCTTGGTCTCCTCACTACGACAGTCGTGACAATGGCAATATATGTAAATGACTTATATGTTTTATTTAGGCATATATGGTGGAGACTGTATATGTTATTAAAATAGATGATCATATATTTTAAAATGTATGTCACATTTAGAGGTGGGTTTTAAATATATTATATCTTTTAAAATATATGTCACGTTTTTTTATATATATGACCATATATTACTTTTCCATATGGGATTGAAAGCGCGAACCACTGCTTTTAACCAGGGCAAGGTGACCGGAAGCATGACCGAATACAAACAGTGTAGCTATTCTCTCCGCAAGGCAATCAAACAGGCTAAGTCTCAGTACAGAGACAAAATCGAGTCGAAATTCAACAGCTCAGACACAAGAGGTATGTGGCAGGGTCTACAGTCAATCACGGATTACAAAAAGAAAACCAGCCCCGTCGAGGACCAGGATGTCTTGCTCCCAGACAGGCTAAACAACTTTTTTGCCCGCTTTGAGGACAATACAGTGCCACTGACACGGCCCCCTACCAAAACCTGCGGGCTCTCCTTCACTGCAGCCGAGGTGAGTAAAACATTTAAACGTGTTAACCCTCGCAAGGCTGCAGGCCCAGACGGCATTCCCAGCCGCGTCCTCAGAGCATGCGCAGACCAGCTGGCTGGTGTGTTTACGGACATATTCAATCAATCCTTATCCCAGTCTGCTGTTCCCACATGCTTCAAGAGGGCCACCATTGTTCCTGTTCCCAAGAAAGCTAAGGTAACTGAGCTAAACGACTACCGCCCCGTAGCACTCACTTCCGTCATCATGAAGTGCTTTGAGAGACTAGTCAAGGACCATATCACCTCCACCCTACCGGACACCCTAGACCCACTCCAATTTGCTTACCGACCCAATAGGTCCACAGACGACGCAATCGCAACCACACTGCACACTGCCCTAACCCATCTGGACAAGAGGAATACCCATGTGAGAATGCTGTTCATCGATTACAGCTCAGCATTTAACACCATAGTACCCTCCAAACTCGTCATCAAGCTCGAGACCCTGGGTCTCGACCCCGCCCTGTGCAACTGGGTCCTGGACTTCCTGACGGGCCGCCCCCAGGTGGTGAGGGTAGGTAACAACATCTCCACCCCGCTGATCCTCAACACTGGGGCCCCACAAGGGTGCGTTCTGAGCCCTCTCCTGTACTCCCTGTTCACCCACGACTGCGTGGCCATGCACGCCTCCAACTCAATCATCAAGTTTGCGGATGACACTACAGTGGTAGGCTTGATCACCAACAACGACGAGACGGCCTACAGGGAGGAGGTGAGGGCCCTCGGAGTGTGGTGTCAGGAAAATAACCTCATACTCAACGTCAACAAAACAAAGGAGATGATTGTGGACTTCAGGAAACAGCAGAGGGAGCACCCCCCTATCCACATCGACGGGTCAGTAGTGGAGAAGGTGGAAAGTTTTAAGTTCCTCGGTGTACACATCACAGACAAACTGAATTGGTCCACCCACACAGACAGCGTTGTGAAGAAGGCGCAGCAGCGCCTCTTCAACCTCAGGAGGCTGAAGAAATTCGGCTTGTCACCAAAAGCACTCACAAACTTCTACAGATGCACAATCGAGAGCATCCTGTCGGGCTGTATCACCGCCTGGTACGGCAACTGCTCCGCCCACAACCGTAAGGCTCTCCAGAGGGTAGTGAGGTCTGCAGAACGCATCACCAGGGGCAAACTACCTGCCCTCCAGGACACCTACACCACCCGATGTCACAGGAAGGCCATAAAGATCATCAAGGACAACAACCACCCAAGCCACTGCCTGTTCACCCCGCTATCATCCAGAAGGCGAGGTCAGTACAGGTGCATCAAAGCAGGGACCGAGAGACTGAAAAACAGCTTCTATCTCAAGGCCATCAGACTGTTAAACAGCCACCACTAACATTTAGCGGCCGCTGCCAACATACTGACTCAACTCCAGCCACTTTAAAAATGGGAATTGATGGAAATTATGTAAAAATGTACCACTAGCCACTTTAAGCAATGCCACTTAATACTATGTTTACATACCCTACATTACCCATCTCATATGTATATATACTGTACTCTATATCATCTACTGCATCTTGCCATCTTTATGCAATACATGTACCACTAGCCACTTTAAACTATGCCACTTTATGTTTACATACCCTACAGTACTCATCTCATACGTATATACCGTACTCTATACCATCTACTGCATCTGCCATGCCGTTCTGTACCACCACTCATTCATATATCTTTATGTACATATTCTTTATCCCTTTACACTTGTGTGTGTGTGTAAGGTAGTAGTGTGGAATTGTTAGGTTAGATTACTGTTGGTTATTACTGCATTGTCGGAACTAGAAGCACAAGCATTTCGCTACACTCGCATTAACATCTGCTAACCATGTGTATGTGACTAATAAAATTTGATTTGATTTGATTTTATTTGATTGTAGCGGCAGCAGCAGCCTATCAAGAGAAGAGTTTATTCAGGGTGTGGCTTTAAGTTTGTTATTTTAACCACCTGTCTGACTGAATGTCATTCAAGTTAATCTAGTATGTTGTATTTACCATGCAGAATTTTAATGCACCATGCACTGTCCACACGGAATCTGTAATGATACTAGCATAAGTTCATGTGATACTTAAAGTTTTATGTAAAAATCAATTTGGAATCATTATTACATGTCAATGAAACATGGAATTGATGGAATTGCTCTTATGCCAGTTGAAATAATTGAAGGAAGGTAGTTCCAAAGTGAAAAATATACTTGTGACAAGATAACAAAAATGGCTGTATTTACAGGAAATATTTATTTGTATTTGTTATTCTTTAGATTTAACCAAAATGAGGAAATTAAGTTGAGTGTTGAAAGAAATAGGTTGCTCCTACTGGAAAAATAGGTTTGGTAATAATCAAATGAAACAGTTGGAATTATTGGTTATCAGGCATCATTGTATTGTCTGTGAGTTTAACAGAACTGATATTGCAAGCAAAAACCTGAGGAAAATCCAATCAGGAAGTGCCTCTTTTTTTGAAACCTCTCTGTTCTTATGCATCCCTATCACCCATTTAAAGGCATATCAACCATATTCCTTTTTCTGTGGCTTCCCTAAGGTGTCAATAGCATTTAGACATAGTTTAAGGCTTTTATTTTGAAAAATGAGCGAGAACGATCACATTGCGTAAGTGGATAGGTGGCGGCTCTCAGAGTGAGTTTTGCGCAACAGAGAAAGGCGGCCATTGTTTCTCCTGGTCCTAATGAAAAACCAACACTCCCGGTTGATATATTATCGAATAGATATTTGAAAAACAACCTGAGGATTGATTATAAAAAACGTTTGACATGTTTCTGTGGACATTATGGATATTATCTGGAATTTTCGTCTGCGTCGTCGTGACCGCTCTTTCCTGTGGATTTCTGAGCATAACGAACGTAGGTATTTGGATATAAAAATAATCTTTATGGAACAAAAGGAACATTTGTTGTCTAACTGGGAGTCTCGTGAGTGAAAACATCCGAAGATCATCAAAGGTAAACAATTAATTTGATTGCTTTTCTGATTTTCGTGACCAAGTTACCTGATGCTAAGTGTACTTAATGTTTTGTCGAGCGATCGATAAACTTACACAAACGCTTGTATTGCTTTCACTGTAAAGCATAATTTCACAATCTGAGACGACAGGTGGATTAACAAAAGGCTAAGCTGTGTTTTGCAATATTGCACTTGTGATTTCATGAATATGAATATTTTTTAGTAATATTATTTGACTGTGGCGCTATGCTATTCAGCGTTGCTGATGACAATTATCCCGATACCGGGATGGGTGGTTCAGCAGGTATATTTCACTGGTCATCCCCAAAGCCAACTCTTCCTTTGGCCGCCTTTCCTTCCAGCTCTCTGCTGCCAATGACTGGAACGAATTGCAAAAATCACTGAAGCTGGAGTCTTATATCTCCCTCACTAACTTTAAGCATCAGCTGTCAGAGCAGTTTACCGATCATTGCACCTGTACACAGCCCATCTGTAAATAGCCCACCCAACTACCTCATCCCCATATTGTTATACATTTTTTTACTCCTTTGCACCACAGTATCTCTACTTGCACATTCATCTTCTGCATATCTATCACTCCAGTGTTAATTGATAAATTGTAATTATTTCGCCACTGTGGCCTATTTATTGCCTTACCTCCCTAATCTGACCACATTTGCACACACTGTATATAGATGTTTCTATTGTGTTATTGACTGTACATTTGTTCATGTGTAACTTTGTGTTGTTTGTGTCGAACTGCTTTGCTTTATCTTGCCGAGGTCACAGTTGTAAATGAGAACTTGTTCTCAACTGGCCTCAATAAAGGTGAATTAAAATAGAAACATAGTTCACACCCCAGATTTTGACAGTCGCAACAGTCCCATTAGTTTTCATTGCAGCCTTGTTTGAATGTCGCGGTTGTGCAAATTTGTACGGGGTTAGTCACCATTAGCTGGCTATGACTTTCCAACACAACACTGGAACTCTTCCAAGTCAAGGTAAGAGTTTGGTTTTATTAATATATTGCCACCGGGGCCCGACGTTGTAACTGCTTACTGACTGTACACTGACTGTACAATTACTGCATGATTGTAGCATGTTTACTAACGCGTTAGTTCTATTAGCTAAGCTGACTACAACCTTACTTTAGTTAATATGGTGACAACGATGTAGGCTGTGTGTAGCTGTTTGGGCTGGATTTTTTTTCTTCATCTGGTCACATACAGCTGATTTGCTGTCCATTGAAGTCCACATGTGAAGGGAATAGGTGAGAGAAGGAGAGCGCATAGGACGTGGCTGCCATGAAAGTGAACTGTATTTACGCGTGATCAGGGGTGAATTCATTGCACCGATTCTGTTGAAAAAACGTTTCTTAAATGGAAGCAAACGGAAACAAAATGTGTGTGTCACTGTCTGTCACCTCAAATGTATCTCTCAACCCGTTGTAAACTACTTGTTAGGGCTAGGGTCCTTTTTCTCAATTTCCACCTGACTGACGTGCCCAAAGTAAACTGCCTGTTCCTCAGGCCCTGAAGCCAGGATATGCATATAATTGGTACCATTGGAAGGAAGACACTTTGAAGTTTGTAGAAATGTTACAATAATGTAGGAGACTATAACACACTTGATATGGTAGGAGAAAATCCAAAGAAAAACCAACCAGAATCTTTTTTTTTTGAGAGCACATGCTCTTACAATGGAAAGTATTCGGGCATTCTGAAATCTAGCTCTCAGGATGCAATTCCTATGGCTTCCCCTGGGTGTCAGCACTCAATGTTCAAGGTATCTGGCTTGTTTCTTCCAAAACGAGGAAGAATAACACAGACTTGGAAATTTGTGTATGCGCACGAGGAGGAGGGCATGCACCTGCTAATATCGTTTTCCTATTGAACATATTTCTTTACGTATTAAATATTATAGTTTAATTACATTTTCGGGTATCTGAGGATTAAATAGAAACGTAGTTTGACTTGTTGAAACAAAGTTTAGGGGAAGATTTTCGGATTCCTATCTTGGCATGTTGAACAAGTGGATTACTCAAATCGATGGCGCCAACTAAACAGACGCTTTTGGGTAATAAAGAAGGATTTTATCTAACAAAACAACACTACATGTTATAGCTGGGACCTTTTGGATGACAAATCAGAGGAAGATTTTCAAAAAGTAAGTGAATATTTAATCGCTATTTGTGAATTTATGAAACATGTGCCGGTGGAAAAATATTTAGATCTGGGGCGCCGTCCTCAAACAATCACATGGTATGCTTTCGCTGTAACTGTAAATCAGACAGTGCAGTTAGATTAACAAGAATTTAAGCTTTTAACGGATATAAGACACTTGTATGTTCCTAAATGTTTAATATCCATAATTTGTATGATTTTGATTTTGTTTGAATTGCGCGCCCTCCTGTTTCCCCCGGAAGTTGTCCCGCTAGCGGGACACCAATCCTTTTAATTCATAGGCTAGATTGTAGCAACCTCATGATGGCTATAGGGAAAATGATCATGTAGTAGCCTAAACCTATTGCTGTTACATTGAACTGGGTGTATGGAATATGAATGACAATATGAATGACCACTGTAATAGAAATAAGGTCATGCTCATAAAAAACGCCACTGACCACCACTGGTAGAGAGAGGGAACGATTATGAGGTTGAAAATTGGTGTAATTTCACTGCAATTGTTTTATTCTATTGTCCAGCTTGTATCATACCTGCCTTGCTGGCATTCTTGGGTGGAATGTGATTGGGTGAAGCAGGACCAATGGGTGAGGATATTTCACCAAGGTATAATTCATAATTAGAACCTGTAGTGGAAATTGATAAGACTGTAATGAAAATGTGTCGAACACAAGGCCAACAGGCCAAATCCTGCCCATTGCACATTTCTGTCCAGACCGGGTTGTCAATTCATTTTGTCCAGCTACCATATTGCCCGCGATGCGCTACACTGCAAGTCATAGGAAAAACTGCCAACGTGCTCACGTCAAAAGACAGTGACATTGCCACCCACAAACCACTCCTCTCAGACACACCCACTCATGAACCAGTCAATGTGCTGTATCATACCATCACTAATGCCACTGACCAAATCTTCTACCAACCCCAAAGTTTAATTGTGTTGTAGGCTAAATGCTGATGGCAAGTTTCGGTTCCTACTATTCATTGCCGTAGCCTACAGAAAATGTCATCTTGGTGGTCAAAAAGTTATAAGATAGAGGACACACAAGCGAGTATACATTTGTCAACAATTAAGTAATCTACTTCATGAAATTTCAGCCTGATGCGCTTGCATTGGTGAAATCAACTTTAATTGCGCTTCTTTTATGTGTCCCGTTTACAGCGTACAGCGGAGGGATAGTGTACAGGCACTTGATACAGTCCTAGCTAGGCTAAATATTGCTGTCTGGAGTCGCTTTCTAAAGCTTGACAATGAATAACAATAAAACGAAACCTGCAACAAAACACCACACAAAGGAGAAACATTTAGGCCTATTACAGTAACAGAGCTATAGCCTATGTGGCTACTCAACTACAATACATTTTGAGTGCACCATTCAGCAATGCTGCATTCAACCACACTGGTGATTCATGCAGTCTAAAACAATTAAACGTGTTTTAAGTTTAAATGTTACCACAACCTATAGCTATGTTTTTGTTGTTTGGAGTTAATATACTTTTTGATTAGGGTCGCAGCATATTTAAAAAAAAAATAATTAAACAACAATATTTGTAAAAACAAATCTATGTCTGGCCCTCAAATTCATTGTGTTTTTTCAATATGGCTTATGCGCTGATTGAGTTTGACACACCTATAATGCATGATAGAAATACAACCATTATTATTTGAAAACAAACGTATTAATTATCAGTTTTTTTTTTTTAAACATATAGTAATCAAGCCATACTTACCAGAATCTAATGTAATATCTTCCTCCTGGAGTAAAAGGTCTGTAGTAGACATACAAATAAAGAGACTCATGTCTACTTGCATATCAGGCTCAGAGTGACGTTCTGTATAGTTTAATTTAAGCAAACTTTTCAAAATGTTTTTGGAAATCATATTATATAATAAATACAAAACAATGTGTACTCACTATACTCAGAATCATCTGCCATGCTTGTTTTTTGTGTACCGAACATTTGTGTTCCGTAGATTATCCCAGGAAAGGTAATTCAGTTCTCTTGTCTGCCTCACGGATGTCCAGGTGAAGTTGACTCAGGCTAAATGCTTCACTCTCTTGTCTTTAAAAGTGGGTTTCTGCGAACAGGGAAAATACACGGCTTTATAACTTCCTGGATTTGCCTACAGGTGTGGCCTGAAGTACATTCTACATTGTAGTTGGTGTTGATGGAATAACATCACCTAGACTCACAGTCCTCCTCAGGAGGTGCATTTCCAGTAAATGGTGTGGCAATGTAGCCTGTGTACACAGATTCTATTTCTATGTGTGTACCAGTCAGTGTAGATTAAAAAAAAACAGTTGTTTGCAACTGGACACCAATGCAATCTGTTGAACAAAAAAACATTGAGTTTAGGAAACTCTGTTATAGAGCAGCACACTAGACAGGTGGCAAGTTACAACAGGGAGACAACATCCCAGCAAAGAAGCAGAGAAAATGTCCAACAGGCCTTCTCTGAGCAGGCCCTTATATACTAACAAGAAAATAATGCTGTTAGAGTTATAAAAACAATAGATCTGGAAACTGGTAGGAAGTCCAAATAAGGCAGTAACCTTCATCCTTGTTACAGAGTTATAAAACATCAGCTGTTCCAGTTTTATAAACATAATCTGTTATAACGTTATAAACATCAGCTGTTACAGAGTTATAAACATCAGCTGTTACAGAGTTATAAACATAATCTGTTATAACGTTATAAACATCAGATGTTACAGAGTTATAAACATATTCTGCTATAACGTTATAAACATCAGCTGTTACAAAGTTATAAACATCAGCTGTTACAGAGTTATAAACATCAGCTGTTACAGAGTTATAAACATCAGCTGTTACAAAGTTATAAACATCAGCTGTTACAGAGTTATAAACATCAGCTGTTACAGAGTTACAAACATCAGCTGTTACAGAGTTATAAACATCAGCTGTTACAGAGTTATTAACATCAGTTGTTACAGAGTTATAAACATCAGCTGTTACAGAGTTATAAACATCAGATGTTACAGTTAAAGACATCAGCTGTTACAGAGTTATAAACATCAGCTGTTACAGAGTTATAAACATCAGCTGTTACAGAGTTATAAACATCAGTTGTTACAAAGTTATTAACATCAGCTGTTACAAAGTTATATAACAGTATTAACACAGTCACAGTTGTCAAAGCATCATTAGTAATCAATTACACCAAACAGCAGTAGTAAAATAATCAGATCATTATTGTCCACAGAATGTCATCAATATAATACAACAGTGAATAATTGCTGTGTCCTTGGTCGTTGAACATGGACCTTCAGTAACTTGCTCAGGTGTCAATCACTACATCAACAGATATGAGAACAATCCATAACATTCCGCATCAAGTCTAGTGACCATCAAACTGCTCTTTGAATGTCACATAGAACACTGCATATAATGTTTATAACAGAAACTCTATATATGCTATACATTGTGTTGATCACTCTACACTAAATATTAACTTCAGTGATAAAAACTATTTCCATTGGGGTTGTGTTGCAGGAGGTACATGTATAGTTCGTCCCAATTGGCACCCTATTCACTTCATAGTGGACTAGGACCCTGGTCAAAAGTAGTGCACTATAAGGGGAATAGGTTGCCATTGGTGATGTGTCTGTATGTACAGAGCTCTTTCAGACCAATCTTCTTAGATACTTATCTTATCTTTTACCACAGCTGCATGAATGTCTGAAATTTTTGAAGCCATCAACATGTCTGAGCGTGAATCCTAACAGAGAAAGAGAAACATTAGACAGACTAAAAACACAAATTATTCAGGGGCTATTTCGGGTCAGGCTCACTGTAGTAGTAGTAGAGAACAAGACTATGGCCTGGATTCAATTCAAGGTGTGTTATAGAGTAGGGTTGGTGATGAGCTTGATGATGAGTTGGGGGGTGCAATAAGACGTTTTGGGAAACCCTGCAGACAGAGCAGTGCACTAGACAGATGACAATGCACCTCTTATAGTCAAGTCTGGTTTATTACAAGTTACAACAGGAGACCCCAGCACAGAAGCAGGTAAAAAGTTCCAACAGCCTTCTCTGAGCAGGCCCTTATATCCATCACCTGCTACATAGTTTTCAAATCATCAGCTTTTACATGGTTACAAACATCAGCTGTTACAGAGTTATAAACATCAGCTGTTACAGAGTTATAAACATCAGCTGTTACAGAGTTATAAACATCAGCTGTTACAGAGTTATAAACATCAGTTGTTACAGAGTTATAAACATCAGCTGTTACAGAGTTATAAACATCAGTTGTTACAAAGTTATAGACATCAGTTGTTACAAAGTTATTAACATCAGCTGTTACAAAGTTATATAACAGTATTAACACAGTCACAGTTGTCAAAGCATCATTAGTAATCAATTACACCAAACAGCAGTAGTAAAATAATCAGATCATTATTGTCCACAGAATGTCATCAATATAATACAACAGTGAATAATTGCTGTGTCCTTGGTCGTTGAACATGGACCTTCAGTAACTTGCTCAGGTGTCAATCAATACATCAACAGATATGAGAACAATCCATAACATTCCGCATCAAGTCTAGTGACCATCAAACTGCTCTTTGAATGTCACATAGAACACTGCAAATAATGTTTATAACAGAAACTCTGAATATGCTAAACATTGTGTTGATCACTCTACACTAAATATTAACTTCAGTGATAAAAATAATTTCCATTGGGGTTGTGTTGCAGGAGGTACATGTATAGTTCGTCCCAATTGGCACCCTATTCACTTCATAGTGGACTAGGGCCCTGGTCAAAAGTAGTGCACTATAAGGGGAATAGGTTGCCATTGGTGATGTGTCTGTATGTACAGAGCTCTTTCAGACCAATCTTCTTAGATACTTATCTTATTTTTTATCACAGCTGCATGAATGTCTGCTATTTTTGACGCCATCAACATGTCTGAGCGTGAATCATAACAGAGAAAGAGAAACTGTAGACAGACTAAAAACACAAATTATTCAGGGGCTATTTCAGGTCAGGTTCACTGTAGTAGTAGTAGAGAACAAGACTATGGCCTGGATTCAATTCAAGGTGTGTTATAGAGTAGGGTTGGTGATGAGCTTGATGATGAGTTGGGGGGTGCAGGAGAAGTTTTAGGAAACCCTGCATACAGAGCAGTGCACTAGACAGACAACAATGCACCTCTTATAGTCAAGTTTGGTTTATTACAACAGGAGACAACATCCCAGCACAGAAGCAGGTAAAAGTTCCAACAGGCCTTCTCTGAGCAGGCCCTTAAATCCTTCACCTACTACATACTTATCAGTCATCAGCTTTTACATGGTTATAAACCTCAGCTGTTACAGAGTTATAAACATCAGCTGTTACAGAGTTATAAACATCAGCTGTTACAGAGTTATAAACATCAGCTGTTACAGAGTTATAAACATCAGCTGTTAGAGAGTTATAAACATCATCTGTTACAGAGTTATAAACATCAGCTGTTATAAACATCAGCTGTTACAGAGTTATAAACATCAGCTGATACAGAGTTATAAACATCAGCTGTTACAGAGTTATAACCATTAGCTGGTACAGTGTTATATACTTGCTGTTACAGAGTTATATACCTGCTGTTAGAGAGTTATATACCTGCTGTTAGAGAGTTATAAACATCAGCTGTTACAGAGTTATAAACATCAGCTGTTACAGAGTTATAACCATTAGCTGGTACAGTGTTATATACCTGCTGTTACAGAGTTATATACCTGCTGTTAGAGAGTTATATACCTGCTGTTAGAGAGTTATATACCTGCTGTTACAGAGTTATATACCTGCTGTTACAGAGTTATAACCATTAGCTGTTACAGTGTTATACACCTGCTGTTACAGTGTTATATACATGCTGTTAGAGAGTTATATACCTGCTGTTAGAGAGTTATAAACATCAGCTGTTACAGAGTTATAAACATCAGCTGTTACAGAGTTATAACCATTAGCTGTTACAGAATTATATACCTGCTGTTACAGAGTTATATACCTGCTGTTACAGAGTTATATACCTGCTGTTAGAGAGTTATATACCTGCTGTTAGAGAGTTATATACCTGCTGTTAGAGAGTTATATACCTGCTGTTACAGTGTTATATACCTGCTGTTAGAGAGCTATATACCTGCTGTTACAGAGTTATATACCTGCTGTTACAGTGTTATATACCTGTTGTTACAGAGTTATAAACATCAGCTGTTAAAGAGTTATAACCATTAGCTGGTACAGTGTTATATACCTGCTGTTATAGAGTTATATACCTGCTGTTAGAGAGTTATATACCTGCTGTTACAGAGTTATATACCTGCTGTTAGAGAGTTATATACCTGCTGTTACAGAGTTATAAACATCAGCTGTTACATAGTTATAACCATTAGCTGGTACAGTGTTATATACCTGCTGTTATAGAGTTATATACCTGCTGTTAGAGAGTTATATACCTGCTGTTACAGAGTTATATACCTGCTGTTAGAGAGTTTTATACCTGCTGTTAGAGAGTTATAAGCATTAGCTGTTAGAAAGTTATATACCTGCTGTTACAGAGTTATATACCTGCTGTTAGAGAGTTATAACCATTCGCTGTAATAGAGTTATATACCTGCTGTTACAGAGTTATGTACATGCTGTTAGAGAGTTATATACCTGCTGTTAGAGAGTTATAAACATCAGCTGTTACAGAGTTATAAACATCAGCTGTTACAGAGTTATAACCATTAGCTGGTACAGTGTTATATACCTGCTGTTAGAGAGTTATATACCTGCTCTTAGAGAGTTATATACCTGCTTTTCCAGTGTTATATACCTGCTGTTACAGAGTTATATACCTGCTGTTACAGTGTTATATACCTGCTGTTAGAGAGTTATATACCTGCTGTTACAAAGTTATATACCAGCTGTTACAGAGTTATAAACATCAGCTGTTACAGAGTTATAACCATTAGCTGGTACAGTGTTATATACCTGCTGTTACAGAGTTAAATACCTGCTGTTAGAGAGTTATATACCTGCTGTTAGAGAGTTATATACCTGCTGTTACAGTGTTATATACCTGCTGTTAGAGAGTTATATACCTGCTGTTACAGAGTTATATACCTGCTGTTACAGAGTTATATACCTGCTGTTAGAGAGTTATATACCTGCTGTTAGAGAGTTATAAGCATTAGCTGTGAGAGTTATAAACCTGCTGTTACAGCTTTATACCCATTAGCTGTTACAGAGTTATAACAATGAGCTATTACAGAGTGATATACCTGCTGTTAGAGAGTTATAACCATTAGCTGTTACAGAGTTATATACCTGCTGTTAGAGAGTTATATACCTGCTGTTAGAGAGTTATAAACATCAGCTGTTACAGAGTTATAAACATCAGCTGTTACAGAGTTATAACCATTAGCTGGTACAGTGTTATATACCTGCTGTTACAGAGTTACATACCTGCTGTTAGAGAGTTATATACTTGCTGTTAGAGAGTTATACACCTGCTGTTATAGAGTTATATACCTGCTGTTAGAGAGTTATATACCTGCTGTTACAGTGTTATAAACATCAGCTGTTACAGAGTTATAAACATCAGCTGTTACAGAGTTATAACCATTAGCTGGTACAGTGTTATATACCTGCTGTTACAGAGTTACATACCTGCTGTTAGAGAGTTATATACTTGCTGTTAGAGAGTTATACACCTGCTGTTATAGAGTTATATACCTGCTGTTAGAGAGTTATATACCTGCTGTTACAGTGTTATATACCTGCTGTTACAGTGTTATATACCTGCTGTTACAGAGTTATATACCTGCTGTTACAGTGTTATATACCTGCTGTTACAGTGTTATATACCTGCTGTTACAGAGTTATATACCTGCTGTTGCAGTGTTATATACCTGTTGTTAGAGAGTTATATACCTGCTGTTACAGTGTTATATACCTGTTGTTAGAGAGTTATATACCTGCTGTTACAGAGTTATATACCTGCTGTTAGAGAGTTATATACATTTACATTTACATTTAAGTCATTTAGCAGACGCTCTTATCCAGAGCGACTTACAAATTGGTGCATTCACCTTATGATATCCAGTGGAACAACCACTTTACAATAGTGCATCTAACTCTTTTAAGGGGGAGGAGGGGGTTAGAAGGATTACTTTATCCTATCCTAGGTATTCCTTAAAGAGGTGGGGTTTCAGGTGTCTCCGGAAGGTGGTGATTGACTCCGCTGACCTGGCGTCGTGAGGGAGTTTGTTCCACCATTGGGGTGCCAGAGCAGCGAACAGTTTTGACTGGGCTGAGCGGGAACTGTACTTCCTCAGAGGTAGGGAGGCGAGCAGGCCAGAGGTGGATGAACGCAGTGCCCTTGTTTGGGTGTAGGGCCTGATCAGAGCCTGAAGGTACGGAGGTGCCGTTCCCCTCACAGCTCCGTAGGCAAGCACCATGGTCTTGTAGCGGATGCGAGCTTCAACTGGAGAGAGCGGAGGAACGGGGTGACGTGAGAGAACTTGGGAAGGTTGAACACCAGACGGGCTGCGGCGTTCTGGATGAGTTGTAGGGGTTTAATGGCACAGGCAGGGAGCCCAGCCAACAGCGAGTTGCAGTAATCCAGACGGGAGATGACAAGTGCCTGGATTAGGACCTGCGCCGCTTCCTGTGTGAGGCAGGGTCGTACTCTGCGAATGTTGTAGAGCATGAACCTACAGGAACGGGTCACAGCCTTGATGTTAGTTGAGAACAACAGGGTGTTGTCCTGGATCACGCCAAGGTTCTTAGCACTCTGGGAGGAGGACACAATGGAGTTGTCAACCGTGATGGCGAGATCATGGAACGGGCAGTCCTTCCCCGGGAGGAAGAGCAGCTCCGTCTTGCCGAGGTTCAGCTTGAGGTGGTGATCCGTCATCCACACTGATATGTCTGCCAGACATGCAGAGATGCGATTCGCCACCTGGTTATCAGAGGGGGGAAAGGAGAAGATTAATTGTGTGTCGTCTGCATAGCAATGATAGGAGAGACCATGTGAGGATATGACAGAGCCAAGTGACTTGGTGTATAGAGAGAATAGGAGAGGGCCTAGAACAGAGCCCTGGGGGACACCAGTGGTGAGAGCACGTGGTGCGGAGACAGATTCTCGCCACGCCACCTGGTAGGAGCGACCTGTCAGGTAGGACGCAATCCAAGCGTGGGCCGCGCCGGAGATGCCCAGCTCGGAGAGGGTGGAGAGGAGGATCTGATGGTTCACAGTATCAAAGGCAGCCGATAGGTCTAGAAGGATGAGAGCAGAGGAGAGAGAGTTAGCTTTAGCAGTGCGGAGCGCCTCCGTGACACAGAGAAGAGCAGTCTCAGTTGAATGACTAGTCTTGAAACCTGACTGATTTGGATCAAGAAGGTCATTCTGAGAGAGATAGCAGGAGAGCTGGCCAAGGACGGCACGTTCAAGAGTTTTGGAAAGAAAAGAAAGAAGGGATACTGGTCTGTAGTTGTTGACATCAGAGGGATCGAGTGTAGGTTTTTTCAGAAGGGGTGCAACTCTCGCTCTCTTGAAGACGGAAGGGACGTAGCCAGCGGTCAAGGATGAGTTGATGAGCGAGGTGAGGTAAGGGAGAAGGTCTCCGGAAATGGTCTGGAGAAGAGAGGAGGGGATAGGGTCAAGCGGGCAGGTTGTTGGGCGGCCGGCCGTCACAAGACGCGAGATTTCATCTGGAGAGAGGGGAGAAAGAGGTCAAAGCACAGGGTAGGGTAGTGTGAGCAGAACCAGCGGTGTCGTTTGACTTAGCAAACGAGGATCGGATGTCGTCGACCTTCTTTTCAAAATGGTTGACGAAGTCATCCGCAGAGAGGGAGGAGGGGGGAGGAGGGGGAGGAGGATTCAGGAGGTAGGAGAAGGTGGCAAAGAGCTTCCTAGGGTTAGAGGCAGATGCTTGGAATTTAGAGTGGTAGAAAGTGGCTTTAGCAGCAGAGACAGAAGAGGAGAATGTAGAGAGGAGGGAGTGAAAGGATGCCAGGTCCGCAGGGAGGCGAGTTTTCCTCCATTTCCGCTCGGCTGCCCGGAGCCCTGTTCTGTGAGCTCGCAGTGAGTCGTCGAGCCACGGAGCAGGAGGGGAGGACCGAGCCGGCCTGGAGGATAGGGGACATAGAGAGTCAAAGGATGCAGAAAGGGAGGAGAGGAGGGTTGAGGAGGCAGAATCAGGAGATAGGTTGGAGAAGGTTTGAGCAGAGGGAAGAGATGATAGGATGGAAGAGGAGAGAGTAGCGGGGGAGAGAGAGCGAAGGTTGGGACGGCGCGATACCATCCGAGTAGGGGCAGTGTGGGAAGTGTTGGATGAGAGCGAGAGGGAAAAGGATACAAGGTAGTGGTCGGAGACTTGGAGGGGAGTTGCAATGAGATTAGTGGAAGAACAGCATCTAGTAAAGATGAGGTCAAGCGTATTGCCTGCCTTGTGAGTAGGGGGGGAAGGTGAGAGGGTGAGGTCAAAAGAGGAGAGGAGTGGAAAGAAGGAGGCAGAGAGGAATGAGTCAAAGGTAGACGTGGGGAGGTTAAAGTCACCCAGAACTGTGAGAGGTGAGCCATCCTCAGGAATGGAACTTATCAGGGCGTCAAGCTCATTGATGAACTCTCCAAGGGAACCTGGAGGGCGATAAATGATAAGGATGTTAAGCTTGAAAGGGCTGGTAACTGTGACAGCATGGAATTCAAAGGAGGCGATAGACAGATGGGTAAGGGGAGAAAGAGAGAATGTCCACTTGGGAGAGATGAGGATCCCAGTGCCACCACCCCGCTGACCAGAAGCTCTCGGGGTGTGCGAGAACACGTGGGCAGACGAGGAGAGAGCAGTAGGAGTAGCAGTGTTATCAGTGGTAATCCATGTTTCCGTCAGTGCCAAGAAGTCGAGGGACTGGAGGGAAGCATAGGCTGAGATGAACTCTGCCTTGTTGGCCGCAGATCGGCAGTTCCAGAGGCTGCCGGAGACCTGGAACTCCACGTGGGTCGTGCGCGCTGGGACCTCCAGGTTAGAGTGGCCGCGGCCATGCGGTGTGAAGCGTTTGTATGGTCTGTGCAGAGAGGAGAGAAGAGGGATAGACAGACACATAGTTGACAGGCTACAGAAGAGGCTACGCTAATGCAAAGGAGATTGGAATGACAAGTGGACAACACGTCTCGAATGTTCAGAAAGTTAAGCTTACGTTGCAAAAAATCTTATTGACTAAAATGATATAGTACTGCTGGCTGGTGAAGTAGGCTAGCTAGCAGTGGCTGCGTTGTTGACTTTGTTTGAAAGTGTAGCTGGCTAGGTAACCTCTAACTGGCTAGGTAACCTCGACAATTACTCTAAACTACACAATTATCTTGGATACAAGGACAGCAATGACAACTATGTAGCTAGCTAACACTACGCTAATCAAGTCGTTCCGTTGTAATGTAAGTTTCTACAGTGCTGCTATTCGGTAGAAGTTGGCTAGCTAGCAGTGTTAGCTAGCAGTGTTGACTAGGTAGGAGAACGGCAGCGCGGCGGACGAAAATAGCTGGCTAGCTAACCGATAATTACTCTAAACTACACAATTATCTTAGATACAAAGATAGCAAAGACAACTATGTAGCTAGCTAACACTACACTAATCAAGTCGTTCCATTGTAATGTAATCGTTTCTACAGTGCTGCTATTCGGTGGCTAGCTGGCTAGCTGGCTAGCTAGCTGTGTTGACTACGTTACGTTACGTTAGGACGAAAATAGCTGGCTAGCGAACCTCAATAATTACTCAAAACTATACAATTATCTTTGATACAAAGACGGCTATGTAGCTAGCTAAGATCAAACAAATCAAACCGTTGTACTGTAATGAAAATGAAATGAAATGTAATACTACCTGTGGAGCGAAGCGGAAAGCGACCACTCGCTCCTACCCGGAAGTGCTTATACCTGCTGTTACAGAGTTATATACCTGCTGTTACAGTGTTATATACCTGCTGTTACAGTGTTATATACCTGCTGTTACAGAGTTATATACCTGCTGTTACAGAGTTATATACCTGCTGTTACAGAGTTATATACCTGCTGTTACAGAGTTATATACCTGCTGTTACAGAGTTATATACCTGCTGTTACAGTGTTATATACCTGCTGTTACAGTGTTTTATACCTGCTGTTACAGTGTTATATACCTGCTGTTACAGAGTTATATACCTGCTGTTACAGTGTTATATATCTGCTGTTACAGTGTTATATACCTGTTGTTAGAGAGTTATATACCTGCTGTTACAGAGTTATATACCTGCTGTTACAGAGTTATATACCTGCTGTTACAGTGTTTTATACCTGCTGTTACAGTGTTATATACCTGCTGTTACAGAGTTATATACCTGCTGTTAGAGAGTTATATACCTGCTGTTACAGTGTTATATACCTGCTGTTACAGAGTTATATACCTGCTGTTAGAGAGTTATATACCTGCTGTTACAGAGTTATAAACCTGCTGTTACAGAGTTATATACCTGCTGTTAGAGAGTTATATACCTGCTGTTACAGAGTTATATACCTGCTGTTACAGTGTTATATACCTGCTGTTACAGAGTTATACACCTGCTGTTACAGAGTTATATACCTGCTGTTACAGAGTTATATACCTGCTGTTACAGTGTTATATACCTGCTGTTAGAGAGTTATATACCTGCTGTTACAGAGTTATACACATCAGATGTTACAGAGTTATAAACATCAGCTGTTAGAGAGTTATAAACATCAGATGTTACAGAGTTATAAACATCATCTGTTACAGAGTTATAAACATCATCTGTTACAGAGTTATAAACATCAGATGTTGCAGAGTTATAAACATCAGCTGTTACAGAGTTATAAACAGCATCTGTTACAGAGTTATAAACATCATCTGTTACATAGTTATAAACATCATCTGTTAAATGATTATAACCATTAGCTGTAAGAGTTATAAACCTGCTGTTACAGAATTATAACCATTAGCTGTTACATAGTTATAAACATCAGCTGTTACAGAGTTATAAAACTGCTGTTAAATGATTATAACCACTAGCTGTTACAGAGTTATAAACCTGCTGTTATAGCATCATAACCATTAGCTGTTACATAGTTACAAACATCAGCTGTTACAGCATTACAACCATTAGCTGTTACATAGTTATAAACGTCAGCTGTGACAGAGTTATAAACCTGCTGTTATAGCATCATAACCATTAGCTGTTACATAGTTACAAACATCAGCTGTTACAGCATTACAACCATTAGCTGTTACATAGTTATAAACGTCAGCTGCTACAGAGTTATAAACATCAGCTGTTACAGCATTATAACATCATCTGTTACAGAGTTATAAACATCAGCTGTTACAGAGTTATAAACATCAGCTGTTACAGAGTAATATACCTGCTGTTACAGTGTTATATACCTGCTGTTAGAGAGTTATATACCTGCTGTTACAGAGTTATATACCTGCTGTTACAGAGTTATATACCTGCTGTTAGAGAGTTATATACCTGCTGTTAGAGAGTTATAAGCATTAGCTGTGAGAGTTATAAACCTGCTGTTACAGCTTTATACCCATTAGCTGTTACAGAGTTATAACAATGAGCTATTACAGAGTGATATACCTACTGTTAGAGAGTTATAACCATTAGCTGTTACAGAGTTATATACCTGCTGTTAGAGAGTTATATACCTGCTGTTAGAGAGTTATAAACATCAGCTGTTACAGAGTTATAAACATCAGCTGTTACAGAGTTATAACCATTAGCTGGTACAGTGTTATATACCTGCTGTTACAGAGTTACATACCTGCTGTTAGAGAGTTATATACTTGCTGTTAGAGAGTTATACACCTGCTGTTATAGAGTTATATACCTGCTGTTAGAGAGTTATATACCTGCTGTTACAGTGTTATATACCTGCTGTTACAGTGTTATATACCTGCTGTTACAGAGTTATATACCTGCTGTTAGTGTTATATACCTGCTGTTACAGTGTTATATACCTGCTGTTACAGAGTTATATACCTGCTGTTGCAGTGTTATATACCTGTTGTTAGAGAGTTATATACCTGCTGTTACAGTGTTATATACCTGTTGTTAGAGAGTTATATACCTGCTGTTACAGAGTTATATACCTGCTGTTAGAGAGTTATATACATTTACATTTACATTTAAGTCATTTAGCAGACGCTCTTATCCAGAGCGACTTACAAATTGGTGCATTCACCTTATGATATCCAGTGGAACAACCACTTTACAATAGTGCATCTAACTCTTTTAAGGGGGAGGAGGGGGTTAGAAGGATTACTTTATCCTATCCTAGGTATTCCTTAAAGAGGTGGGGTTTCAGGTGTCTCCGGAAGGTGGTGATTGACTCCGCTGACCTGGCGTCGTGAGGGAGTTTGTTCCACCATTGGGGTGCCAGAGCAGCGAACAGTTTTGACTGGGCTGAGCGGGAACTGTACTTCCTCAGAGGTAGGGAGGCGAGCAGGCCAGAGGTGGATGAACGCAGTGCCCTTGTTTGGGTGTAGGGCCTGATCAGAGCCTGAAGGTACGGAGGTGCCGTTCCCCTCACAGCTCCGTAGGCAAGCACCATGGTCTTGTAGCGGATGCGAGCTTCAACTGGAAGCCAGTGGAGAGAGCGGAGGAACGGGGTGACGTGAGAGAACTTGGGAAGGTTGAACACCAGACGGGCTGCGGCGTTCTGGATGAGTTGTAGGGGTTTAATGGCACAGGCAGGGAGCCCAGCCAACAGCGAGTTGCAGTAATCCAGACGGGAGATGACAAGTGCCTGGATTAGGACCTGCGCCGCTTCCTGTGTGAGGCAGGGTCGTACTCTGCGAATGTTGTAGAGCATGAACCTACAGGAACGGGTCACAGCCTTGATGTTAGTTGAGAACAACAGGGTGTTGTCCTGGATCACGCCAAGGTTCTTAGCACTCTGGGAGGAGGACACAATGGAGTTGTCAACCGTGATGGCGAGATCATGGAACGGGCAGTCCTTCCCCGGGAGGAAGAGCAGCTCCGTCTTGCCGAGGTTCAGCTTGAGGTGGTGATCCGTCATCCACACTGATATGTCTGCCAGACATGCAGAGATGCGATTCGCCACCTGGTTATCAGAGGGGGGAAAGGAGAAGATTAATTGTGTGTCGTCTGCATAGCAATGATAGGAGAGACCATGTGAGGATATGACAGAGCCAAGTGACTTGGTGTATAGAGAGAATAGGAGAGGGCCTAGAACAGAGCCCTGGGGGACACCAGTGGTGAGAGCACGTGGTGCGGAGACAGATTCTCGCCACGCCACCTGGTAGGAGCGACCTGTCAGGTAGGACGCAATCCAAGCGTGGGCCGCGCCGGAGATGCCCAGCTCGGAGAGGGTGGAGAGGAGGATCTGATGGTTCACAGTATCAAAGGCAGCCGATAGGTCTAGAAGGATGAGAGCAGAGGAGAGAGAGTTAGCTTTAGCAGTGCGGAGCGCCTCCGTGACACAGAGAAGAGCAGTCTCAGTTGAATGACTAGTCTTGAAACCTGACTGATTTGGATCAAGAAGGTCATTCTGAGAGAGATAGCAGGAGAGCTGGCCAAGGACGGCACGTTCAAGAGTTTTGGAAAGAAAAGAAAGAAGGGATACTGGTCTGTAGTTGTTGACATCAGAGGGATCGAGTGTAGGTTTTTTCAGAAGGGGTGCAACTCTCGCTCTCTTGAAGACGGAAGGGACGTAGCCAGCGGTCAAGGATGAGTTGATGAGCGAGGTGAGGTAAGGGAGAAGGTCTCCGGAAATGGTCTGGAGAAGAGAGGAGGGGATAGGGTCAAGCGGGCAGGTTGTTGGGCGGCCGGCCGTCACAAGACGCGAGATTTCATCTGGAGAGAGGGGAGAAAGAGGTCAAAGCACAGGGTAGGGTAGTGTGAGCAGAACCAGCGGTGTCGTTTGACTTAGCAAACGAGGATCGGATGTCGTCGACCTTCTTTTCAAAATGGTTGACGAAGTCATCCGCAGAGAGGGAGGAGGGGGGAGGAGGGGGAGGAGGATTCAGGAGGTAGGAGAAGGTGGCAAAGAGCTTCCTAGGGTTAGAGGCAGATGCTTGGAATTTAGAGTGGTAGAAAGTGGCTTTAGCAGCAGAGACAGAAGAGGAGAATGTAGAGAGGAGGGAGTGAAAGGATGCCAGGTCCGCAGGGAGGCGAGTTTTCCTCCATTTCCGCTCGGCTGCCCGGAGCCCTGTTCTGTGAGCTCGCAGTGAGTCGTCGAGCCACGGAGCAGGAGGGGAGGACCGAGCCGGCCTGGAGGATAGGGGACATAGAGAGTCAAAGGATGCAGAAAGGGAGGAGAGGAGGGTTGAGGAGGCAGAATCAGGAGATAGGTTGGAGAAGGTTTGAGCAGAGGGAAGAGATGATAGGATGGAAGAGGAGAGAGTAGCGGGGGAGAGAGAGCGAAGGTTGGGACGGCGCGATACCATCCGAGTAGGGGCAGTGTGGGAAGTGTTGGATGAGAGCGAGAGGGAAAAGGATACAAGGTAGTGGTCGGAGACTTGGAGGGGAGTTGCAATGAGATTAGTGGAAGAACAGCATCTAGTAAAGATGAGGTCAAGCGTATTGCCTGCCTTGTGAGTAGGGGGGGAAGGTGAGAGGGTGAGGTCAAAAGAGGAGAGGAGTGGAAAGAAGGAGGCAGAGAGGAATGAGTCAAAGGTAGACGTGGGGAGGTTAAAGTCACCCAGAACTGTGAGAGGTGAGCCATCCTCAGGAATGGAACTTATCAGGGCGTCAAGCTCATTGATGAACTCTCCAAGGGAACCTGGAGGGCGATAAATGATAAGGATGTTAAGCTTGAAAGGGCTGGTAACTGTGACAGCATGGAATTCAAAGGAGGCGATAGACAGATGGGTAAGGGGAGAAAGAGAGAATGTCCACTTGGGAGAGATGAGGATCCCAGTGCCACCACCCCGCTGACCAGAAGCTCTCGGGGTGTGCGAGAACACGTGGGCAGACGAGGAGAGAGCAGTAGGAGTAGCAGTGTTATCAGTGGTAATCCATGTTTCCGTCAGTGCCAAGAAGTCGAGGGACTGGAGGGAAGCATAGGCTGAGATGAACTCTGCCTTGTTGGCCGCAGATCGGCAGTTCCAGAGGCTGCCGGAGACCTGGAACTCCACGTGGGTCGTGCGCGCTGGGACCTCCAGGTTAGAGTGGCCGCGGCCACGCGGTGTGAAGCGTTTGTATGGTCTGTGCAGAGAGGAGAGAAGAGGGATAGACAGACACATAGTTGACAGGCTACAGAAGAGGCTACGCTAATGCAAAGGAGATTGGAATGACAAGTGGACAACACGTCTCGAATGTTCAGAAAGTTAAGCTTACGTTGCAAAAAATCTTATTGACTAAAATGATATAGTACTGCTGGCTGGTGAAGTAGGCTAGCTAGCAGTGGCTGCGTTGTTGACTTTGTTTGAAAGTGTAGCTGGCTAGGTAACCTCTAACTGGCTAGGTAACCTCGACAATTACTCTAAACTACACAATTATCTTGGATACAAGGACAGCAATGACAACTATGTAGCTAGCTAACACTACGCTAATCAAGTCGTTCCGTTGTAATGTAAGTTTCTACAGTGCTGCTATTCGGTAGAAGTTGGCTAGCTAGCAGTGTTAGCTAGCAGTGTTGACTAGGTAGGAGAACGGCAGCGCGGCGGACGAAAATAGCTGGCTAGCTAACCGATAATTACTCTAAACTACACAATTATCTTAGATACAAAGATAGCAAAGACAACTATGTAGCTAGCTAACACTACACTAATCAAGTCGTTCCGTTGTAATGTAATCGTTTCTACAGTGCTGCTATTCGGTGGCTAGCTGGCTAGCTGGCTAGCTAGCTGTGTTGACTACGTTACGTTACGTTAGGACGAAAATAGCTGGCTAGCGAACCTCAATAATTACTCAAAACTATACAATTATCTTTGATACAAAGACGGCTATGTAGCTAGCTAAGATCAAACAAATCAAACCGTTGTACTGTAATGAAAATGAAATGAAATGTAATACTACCTGTGGAGCGAAGCGGAAAGCGACCACTCGCTCCTACCCGGAAGTGCTTATACCTGCTGTTACAGAGTTATATACCTGCTGTTACAGTGTTATATACCTGCTGTTACAGTGTTATATACCTGCTGTTACAGAGTTATATACCTGCTGTTACAGAGTTATATACCTGCTGTTACAGAGTTATATACCTGCTGTTACAGAGTTATATACCTGCTGTTACAGTGTTATATACCTGCTGTTACAGTGTTTTATACCTGCTGTTACAGTGTTATATACCTGCTGTTACAGAGTTATATACCTGCTGTTATAGTGTTATGTACCTGCTGTTACAGTGTTATATATCTGCTGTTACAGTGTTATATACCTGCTGTTACAGAGTTATATACCTGCTGTTACAGAGTTATATACCTGCTGTTACAGTGTTTTATACCTGCTGTTACAGTGTTATATACCTGCTGTTACAGAGTTATATACCTGCTGTTAGAGAGTTATATACCTGCTGTTACAGTGTTATATACCTGCTGTTACAGAGTTATATACCTGCTGTTAGAGAGTTATATACCTGCTGTTACAGAGTTATAAACCTGCTGTTACAGAGTTATATACCTGCTGTTAGAGAGTTATATACCTGCTGTTACAGAGTTATATACCTGCTGTTACAGTGTTATATACCTGCTGTTACAGAGTTATACACCTGCTGTTACAGAGTTATATACCTGCTGTTACAGAGTTATATACCTGCTGTTACAGAGTTATATACCTGCTGTTACAGTGTTATATACCTGCTGTTAGAGAGTTATATACCTGCTGTTACAGAGTTATACACATCAGATGTTACAGAGTTATAAACATCAGCTGTTAGAGAGTTATAAACATCAGATGTTACAGAGTTATAAACATCAGCTGTTACAGAGTTATAAACATCAGATGTTGCAGAGTTATAAACATCAGCTGTTACAGAGTTATAAACAGCATCTGTTACAGAGTTATAAACATCATCTGTTACATAGTTATAAACATCATCTGTTAAATGATTATAACCATTAGCTGTAAGAGTTATAAACCTGCTGTTACAGAATTATAACCATTAGCTGTTACATAGTTATAAACATCAGCTGTTACAGAGTTATAAAACTGCTGTTAAATGATTATAACCACTAGCTGTTACAGAGTTATAAACCTGCTGTTATAGCATCATAACCATTAGCTGTTACATAGTTACAAACATCAGCTGTTACAGCATTACAACCATTAGCTGTTACATAGTTATAAACGTCAGCTGTGACAGAGTTATAAACCTGCTGTTATAGCATCATAACCATTAGCTGTTACATAGTTACAAACATCAGCTGTTACAGCATTACAACCATTAGCTGTTACATAGTTATAAACGTCAGCTGCTACAGAGTTATAAACATCAGCTGTTACAGCATTATAACATCATCTGTTACAGAGTTATAAACATCAGCTGTTACAGAGTTATAAACATCAGCTGTTACAGAGTAATACACCTGCTGTTACAGCATTATAACCATTAGCTGTAAGAGTTATAACCATCAGTTGTTACAGAGTTATAAATATCAGCTGTTACAGAGCTATAAACACCAGCTGTTACAGAGTTATATACATCAGCTGTTATAGTTATAAACATCAGATGTTAAATAGTTATAAGTATCAGCTGTTACAGAGTTATAAACATCAGCTGTTACAGGGTTATAAACATCAGCTGTTACAGAGTTATACCATCAGCTGTTACAGAGTTATAACCATCAGCTGTTACAGAGTTATAAACATCAGATGTTACAGTTAAAGACATCAGCTGTTACATTGTTATAAACATCAGCTGTTACAGAGTTATAAACATCAGCTGTTACAGAGTTATAAACATCAGCTGTTACATAGTTATAAACATCAGCTGTTACAGAGTTATAAACATCAGCTGTTACATAGTTATAAACATCAGCTGTTACAGAGTTATAAACATCAGCTGTTACAGAGTTATAAACATCAGCTGTTACAGAGTTATAAACATCAGCTGTTACAGAGTTATAAACATCAGCTGTTACAGAGTTATAAACATCAGTTGTTACAAAGTTATTAACATCAGCTGTTACAAAGTTATATAACAGTATTAACACAGTCACAGTTGTCAAAGCATCATTAGTAATCAATTACACCAAACAGCAGTAGTAAAATAATCAGATCATTATTGTCCACAGAATGTCATCAATATAATACAACAGTGAATAATTGCTGTGTCCTTGGTCGTTGAACATGGACCTTCAGTAACTTGCTCAGGTGTCAATCAATACATCAACAGATATGAGAACAATCCATAACATTCAGCATCAAGTCTAGTGACCATCAAACTGCTCTTTGAATGTCACATAGAACACTGCAAATAATGTTTATAACAGAAACTCTAAATATGCTATACATTGTGTTGATCACTCTACACTAAATATTAACTTCAGTGATAAAAACTATTTCCATTGGGGTTGTGTTGCAGGAGGTACATGTATAGTTCGTCCCAATTGGCACCCTATTCACTTCATAGTGGACTAGGACCCTGGTCAAAAGTAGTGCACTATAAGGGGAATAGGTTGCCATTGGTGATGTGTCTGTATGTACAGAGCTCTTTCAGACCAATCTTCTTAGATACTTATCTTATCTTTTACCACAGCTGCATGAACGTCTGAAATTTTTGAAGCCATCAACATGTCTGAGCGTGAATCCTAACAGAGAAAGAGAAACATTAGACAGACTAAAAACACAAATTATTCAGGGGCTATTTCGGGTCAGGCTCACTGTAGTAGTAGTAGAGAACAAGACTATGGCCTGGATTCAATTCAAGGTGTGTTATAGAGTAGGGTTGGTGATGAGCTTGATGATGAGTTGGGGGGTGCAATAAGACGTTTTGGGAAACCCTGCAGACAGAGCAGTGCACTAGACAGATGACAATGCACCTCTTATAGTCAAGTCTGGTTTATTACAAGTTACAACAGGAGACCCCAGCACAGAAGCAGGTAAAAAGTTCCAACAGCCTTCTCTGAGCAGGCCCTTATATCCATCACCTGCTACATAGTTTTCAAATCATCAGCTTTTACATGGTTACAAACATCAGCTGTTACAGAGTTATAAACATCAGCTGTTACAGAGTTATAAACATCAGCTGTTACAGAGTTATAAACATCAGCTGTTACAGAGTTATAAACATCAGCTGTTACAGAGTTATAAACATCAGTTGTTACAGAGTTATAAACATCAGCTGTTACAGAGTTATAAACATCAGTTGTTACAAAGTTATAGACATCAGTTGTTACAAAGTTATTAACATCAGCTGTTACAAAGTTATATAACAGTATTAACACAGTCACAGTTGTCAAAGCATCATTAGTAATCAATTACACCAAACAGCAGTAGTAAAATAATTAGATCATTATTGTCCACAGAATGTCATCAATATAATACAACAGTGAATAATTGCTGTGTCCTTGGTCGTTGAACATGGACCTTCAGTAACTTGCTCTGGTGTCAATCAATACATCAACAGATATGAGAACAATCCATAACATTCAGCATCAAGTCTAGTGACCATCAAACTGCTCTTTGAATGTCACATAGAACACTGTATATAATGTGTATTACAGAAACTCTATATATGCTAAATATTGTGTTGATCACTCTACACTAAATATTAACTTCAGTGATAAAAATAATTTCCATTGGGGTTGTGTTGCAGGAGGTACATGTAAAGTTTGTCCCAATTGGCACCCTATTCACTTCATAGTGGACTAGGGCCCTGGTCAAAAGTAGTGCACTATAAGGGGAATAGGTTGCCATTTGTGATGCATCTGTATGTACAGAGCTCTTTCAGACCAATCTTCTTAGATACTTATCTTATCTTTTACCACAGCTGCATGAATGTCTGAAATTTTTGAAGCCATCAACATGTCTGAGCGTGAATCCTAACAGAGAAAGAGAAACTGTAGATATCTGACATGGTGATAGATTAAAAACAGTCATGAGATTATTCAGGGTTTATTTTAGGTCAGGCTCACTAGCACGGTGACTACATTAGGCAGTGGTGTAAATAAAAATATTTTGTAGTATTTTGAGGTATCTGTATTTATATATTTGTTCAACCTTTACTTCTACTTCACAACATTCCTAAAGAAAGTTCTGATATTCCGATACATTTTCCCTGATACACACAAAAGTACTTGTTACATTCTTAATGCAGGAAAGCAATATGGTCTAATACACGCACCTGTCAATTTAACAAATTGTCAACAATGTTTCCACATTAGACGGTGGGAAATGTATGTTTTGTTCCACCATAATTACACCAAAACATCTCAAAGAAAGCGTGTTTCTAATGTTTCAAAACAATGAAATTAATAACTAGTGTTGGAGTCTAGCTTGAAATATACGATTTCATGTTACCGTACTCTAACTTATTGATTACTGCTTAAGGAATGTTTTTGTTGGTGTCAATGAAGGGTGAATAGAAACTTGGTGTATGGAAAGTTACTGAGTGAGACATTGGGAAGTTCATATTCTGTTCCATGTTTCTAGTTGTCCATTTGAGTTCTTACTTTTTTTGTTCAGAACTCTAGTACACATGGGTTATTTTGCTTCATTTCATTTCATTTTTGTGACCAATGTACACTACCTAAAGTTTAAGGACACCTGCTAGTCAAACATCTTATTCCAAAATCGTGGGTATTAATATGGAGTTGTTCCCCCCTTTGCAGCTATAACAGCCTCCACTCATCTTGGAAGCTGTTTTCCACTAGATGTTGGGACATTGCTGCAGGGACTTGCTTCCATTCAGCCAAAAGAGCATTAATGTGGTCAGGCTCTGAAGTTGGGCGATTTAGGCCTGGATCACAGTTGGTGTTCCAATTCATCCCAAATGTGTTCAATGGGGTTGAGGTCAGGGCTCTGTGCAGACCAGTCAAGTTCTTCCACACCGTTCTCGACAAACCATTTCTGTATGGACCTTAGCTTTGTGCTCGGGGGCTTTGTTATACTGAAACAGGAAAGGGCTTCCCCAAACTGTTGCCATAAATTTGGAAGCACAGAATCATCTAGAATGTCATTGTATGCTGCAGCGTTAATATTGAGATTTCCCTTCACTGAAACTAAGGGGCTCGAACCATGAAAAATAGTACTATGGTGTTGAATGCTGAGCTGTAGTCAAAGAAAATACTTACAAGAGAAATATGTATGTAAGAATGCTGTTCATTGACTACAGCTCAGCATTCAACACCATAGTACCCTCCAAGTTCATCATTAAACTTGAGGCCCTGGGTCTTGACCCCGCCCTGTGCAATTGGATCCTGGACTTCCTGACGGGCCACCCCCAGGTGGTAAAGGTAGGTAACAACATCTCCACTATGCTGATCCTCAACACAGGGGCCCCACAAGGGTGCGTTCTCAGCTCCCTCCTGTACTCCCTGTTCACCGATGACTGAGAGGCCATGCACGCCTCCAACTCAATTATCAAGTTTGCAGACGACACTGCAATGGTAGGCTTGATTACCAACAATGACGAGACAGCCTACAAGGAGGAGGTGAGGGCTCTCGGAGTGTGGTGTCAGGAAAATAACCTCTCACTAAACGTCAGCAAAACAAAAGAGATGATCGTGGACTTCAGGAAACAGCAGAGGGAGCAACCCCCTATCCACATCGACGGGACAGCAGTGGAGAAGGCGGAAAGATTTAAGTTCCTCGCTGTACATATCACCGACAAACTGAAATGGTCCACGCACACAGACAGTGTGGTGAAGAAGGCGCAATAGCGCCTCTTCAACCTCCGGAGGCTGAAAAAAATGTGGCTTGTCACCTATAACCCTCATTAACTTTTACAGGTACACAATTGAGAGCATCCTGTCGGGCTGCATCACCGCCTGGTACGGTAACTGCACCGTCCACAACCGCAGGACTCTCCAGATGGTGGTGCGATCTGCACAACAAATCACCGGGGGCAAACTACCTGCCCTCGAGGACACCTACAACACCGGATGTCACAGGAAGACCAAAAATGATCATCAAGGACAATAACCACCTGAGCAACTGCCTGTTCACCCCGCTTCCATCCTGACACTGCTCATCCATATATTCATATATTCTTATCCCATTCCTGTACTAGATTGTGTGTATTAGGTAGTTGTTGTGGAATTGTTAGATATTACCTGTTAAATATTGCTGCACTGTCGGAACTAAGAGCACAAGCATTTTGCTGCACTCGCAATAACATCTGCTAACCATGTGTATGTGACCAAAAAAATTGGATTTGATTTTGAACACACTCACACACACATACAAACACACACACACACACACAGGTATATCACTCTCAAATATACAGCTGACTGGTGTTGAAGCTCTGCAGGTATATCACTCTCAAGTGAACAAAATCAAGGAAAAGAAAGCCAAAAAGGACAGTCAACAGCAAGCCAGTCCTAAAATATGTAAATTTACACAACTAAAACATGCTGTTTATTCTGTAATATGAAATGTCATAGAAAAAAAATTATATGTGTTAAGCAATTTGCATAGTATTTCAACACCAAACATTTTAATTAGGTAACATTTGAATGACTTAAATAGTCATGATGCGCCCCAAAATGCCTCCCAAAAGATTTTAGCCTATCAATTTATTAAATTAGTTGAATCCTCATATTGTGCATTTTCTGGTTATCAATGCATTGTAACTTAAGATTATGTGTAACGGCAAATAAAACATGTTTTATTATTATTGCGAGGTAACGAAACCGCTACAGTATGTATTTCTTATGAAGTCTCAATTTAATGCAAAAATAAAAACCCAAAGTTGATCTTTTAAATCCTTTGTTAACTTCAACATTTGGCTTAATACCAAAGACAAAACACAATGACACGGGTAGTTCTGGTCAGTGTAGGCATTACCACAGTCACAAGGCTCTGGAACAGGACCAGTTAGCATAGATCACCTGCATAACCACAGTCACTGATCCTGCTGACAATTAGCATTCACACCCCTTGTGTGTGTGTGGTTGTGTGTTGGTTATGGCTTTCAGCGTAGTTATAGGGTCTCAAAAACAGGAAATGGTGCTCTCAACTTCTCATTTACCAGAAGAGAAACAATTCAGTTCAACATGTGGGTATGTATGTGCAATTATGCAAGTGGGCATGTTACTGTGGAGGCCAAGTATGTGCCCAAAAAACTAATACATTTAAGGAAACAAATCAGACAAAACACATTTTAAATGACAAGTGGACACTTGTCATAAACCATTAGGCTCTTTTAAGTGTGGTTGTTTAGACGGCAGTACCCTTGAGTTTTCACTCTCTATCGCAGGTTAACGTTTTCTTCATGACTCTTGTTCTGGAGGCAGCTCTGCAGACTGGTCACAGCTGGCACAGACACAAAGCCATAAAATGTGATAATTTAAACATAATCCTAACCTTAATCACACTGCCAACTCTAATGCCTGACCATAACCTCACATGAAGACCTAAAAGCACAGTTTTGTTTTCATGAATTCTTACATTATAGCCAATTTTAACTTTGCAGCTGGCCCATTGAACGGACATCGCTCAGTTCTGCTTCAAGGACAATACTCATCCCAATAACCATCAACCTACCTCTCCATCCTCTTGCTAGCCCTCCTCACCTGTCTACATCTCTCTGTCTCCTCTTCTCATCTCTTCTATTCATCTTTCTCCATTCCCCTTTATTCTCCCTATATCCATCCTCTCTCCATCTCTCCTCTCTTAGTGTGTACTGTGGGTACCTCTCCTCTATATCCATCCTCTCTCCATCTCTCCTCTCTTAGTGTGTACTGTGGGTACCTCTCCTCTATATCCATCCTCTCTCCAACCTACCTCTCTTAGTGTGTACTGTGGGTATCTCTCCTCTTTATCCATCCTCTCTCATCTCTCCTCTCTGTGTGTACTGTGGGTATCTCTCCTCTATATCCATCCTCTCTCCATCTCTCCTCTCAGTGTGTACTGTGGGTATCTCTCCTCTTCATCCATCCTCTCTCATCTCTCCTCTATGTGTGTACTGTGGGTATCTCTCCTCCATATCCATCCTCCCTCATCTCTCCTCTCTTAGTGTGTACTGTGCGTGTCTCTCCTCTGTATCCATCCTCTCTCCATCTCTCCTCTCTTAGTGTGTACTGTGGGTATCTCTCCTCTACATCCATCCTCTCCATCTCTCCTCATATCTCTCGTCATCCAAGATAATCGAGAATTTCAATAAGCATTTCTCTACGGCTGGCCATGCTTTCCTACTGGCTACCCCAACCCCGGCCAACAGCTCCGCACCCACCACAGCTACTTTCCCAAGCGTCCCAAAGCTTCTCCTTCACCCAAATCCAGATACCTGATGTTCTGAAAGATCTTCAAAACCTGGACCCGTACAAATCAACTGGGCTAGACAATCTGGACCCTCTCTTTCTAAAACTATCCGCCGCCATTGTTGCAACCCCTATTACTAGTCTGTTCAACCTCTCTTTCATATCGTCCGAGATTCCCAAAGACTGGAAAGCTGCTGCGGTCATTCCCCTCTTCAAAGGGGGAGACAATCTAGACCCAAACTGTTACAGACCTATATCCATCCTGCCCTGCCTTTCTAAAGTCTTTGAAAGCCAAGTTAACAAACAGATCACTGACCATCTCGAATCCCACCGTACCTTCTCCGCTGTGCAATCCGATTTCCGAGCTGGTCACGGGTGCACCTCAGCCACGCTCAAGGTACTAAACGATATCATAACCGCCAGCGATAAAAGACAATACAGTGCAGCCGTATTCATCGACCTGGCCAAGGCTTTCGACTCTGTCAATCCCCATATTCTTACCAGCAGACTCAACAGCCTTATTTCTCAAATGACTGCCTCGCCTGGTTCACCAACTACTTCTCAGACAGAGTTCAGTGTGTCAAATCGGAGGGCCTATTGTCCGGACCTCTAGCAATCTCTATTGGGGTACCACAGGGCTCAATTCTCGGGGCGACTCTTTTCTCTGTATATATCAATGATGTCGCTCTTAAACGATAGTAAAACTAAATGCATGCTCTTCAACCGATCGCTGCCCGCACCCGCCCGCCTGACTAGCATCACTACTCTGGACGGTTCTGACCTAGAATATGTGGACAACTGCAAATACCTAGGTGTCTGGTTAGACTGTAAACTCTCCTTCCAGACTCACATTAAGCATCTCAAATCCAAAATGAAATCTACAATTGGCTTCCTATTTCGCAACAAAGCCTCCTTCACTCACGCTGCCAACATACCCTCGTAAAACTTACTACTCTACCGATCCTTGACTTCGGCGATGTCATTTACAAAATAGCCTCCAACACTCTACTCAGCAAATTGGATGTAGTCTATCACAGTGCCATCCGTTTTGTCACCAAAGCCCCATATACCACCCACCACTGCGACCTGTATGCTCTCGTTGGTATGCCCTCGCTACATATTCGTCGCCAGACCCACTGGCTCCAGGTCATCTATAAGTCTTTGCTAGGTAAAGCTCCGACCTTATCTCAGCTCACTGGTCACCATAACAACACCCACCCGTAGTACACGCTCCAGCAGGAATATCTCAATGGTCATCCCCAAAGCCAACACCCACTTTGGCCGCCTTTCCTTCCAGTTCTCTGCTGCCAATAACTGGAATGAATTGTGAAAATTGCTGAAGTTGGAGACTTATATCTCCCTCACTAACTTTAAGCATCAGCTGTCAGAGCAGCTTACCGATCACTGCAGCTGTACATAGCCCATCTGTTAATAGCCCACCCAACTACCTACCTCATCCCCATATTGTTTTTATTTACTTTTTTGCTCATTTGCACACCAGTATTTCTACTTGCACAACATCATCTGCACATCCATCACTCCAGTGTTAATTTGCTAAATTGTAATTGCTCCGCTACTATGGCCTATTTATTGCCTTACCTCCTTACTTCATTTGCACACACTGTATATAGATTTTTCTATTGTGTTATCGACTGTACTTTTGTTTATCCTATGTGTAACTCTGTGTTGTTTTTTGTCGCACTGCTTTGCTTTATCTTGGCCAGGTCGCAGTTGTAAATGAGAACTTGTTCTCAACTGGCCTACCTGGTTAAATAAAGATGAAATATTTTTTTTAAATATCCTTACCTCAGTTCAAATCTCTTCACTGCTCCGATGTTGAGTAACATACTGACACGCATGCACGCACGCACAAAGACACTCACACAGACTCAGGTACAGTGGGGAAAAAAAGTATTTAGTCAGCCACCAATTGTGCAAGTTCTCCAACTTAAAAAGATGAGAGAGGCCTGTAATTTTCATCATAGGTACACTTCAACTATGACAGACAAAAAGAGAAAAAAAAATCCAGAAAATCACATTATATGATTTTTAATTTATTTATTTGCAAATTATGGTGGCTCTCACAGACCTGTAACTTCTTCTTTAAGAGGCTCCTCTGTCCTCCATTCGTTACCTGTATTAATGGCACCTGTTTGAACTTGTTATCAGTATAAAAGACACCTGTCCACAACCTCAAACAGTCACACTCCAACTCCACTATGGCCAAGACCAAAGAGCTGTCAAAGGACACCAGAAACAAAATTGTAGACCTGCACCAGGCTGGGAAGACTGAATCTGCAATAGGTAAGCAGCTTGGTTTGAAGAAATCAACTGTGGGAGAAATTATTAGGAAATGGAAGACATACAAGACCACTGATAATCTCCCTCGATCTGGGGCTCCACGCAAGATCTCACCCCGTGGGGTCAAAATGATCACAAGAACGGTGAGCAGAAATCCCAGAACCACACGGGGGGACCTAGTGAATGACCTGCAGAGAGCTGGGACCAAAGTAACAAAGCCTACCATCAGTAACACACTACGCCGCCAGGGACTTAAATCCTGCAGTGCCAGTCGTGTCCCCCTGCTTAAGCCAGTACATGTCCAGGCCCGTCTGAAGTTTGCTAGAGAGCATTTGGATGATCCAGAAGAAGATTGGGAGAATGTCATATGGTCAGATCAAACCAAAATAGAACTTTTTGGTAAAAACTCAACTCGTCGTGTTTGGAGGACAAAGAATGCTGAGTTGCATCCAAAGAACACCATACCTACTGTAAAGCATGGGGGTGGAAACATCATGCTTTGGGGCTGTTTTTCTGCAAAGGGACCAGGACGACTGATCCTTGTAAAGGAAAGAATGAATGGGGCCATGTATCGTGAGATTTTGAGTGAAAACCTCCTTCCATCAGCAAGGGCATTGAAGATGAAACGTGGCTGGGTCTTTCAGCATGTCAATGATCCCAAACACACCGCCCGGGCAATGAAGGAGTGGCTTCGTAAGAAGCATTTCAAGGTCCTGGAGTGGCCTAGCCAGTCTCCAGATCTCAACCCCATAAAAAATCTTTGGAGGGAGTTGAAAGTCTCAAAACATCACTGCTCTAGAGGAGATCTGCATGAAGGAATGGGCCAAAATACCAGCAACAGTGTGTGAAAACCTTGTGAAGACTTACAGAAAACGTTTGATCTCTATCATTGCCAACAAAGGGTATATAACAAAGTATTGAGATAAACTTTTGTTATTGACCAAATACTTATTTTCCACCATAATTTGCAAATAAATTCATTAAAAATCCTACAATATAATTTTCTGGATTTTTTTTATATGGTTTAAAGTTTGCGGGGAGGAAAGCACATTCTCACGTCAAGTTCAGATGTTATAAATTACAAGTTTTGCGTGAAAACCAGGGCACACACATTTTGGGGTCTATATTGTACATATTCACGGTTCATTAATGAGGCCCCAGCTGAGGAAGATAGAGGAGATGGTGAAGCAGAATGGAGGACACTATTACACCAAGGAGATGTACCAGGAGGCTCAGAGGAAGATCAGAGAGGTGGAGAAGAGGAAAGAGGAGGAGGAAGGGAGATGACAGGAAGAGGAGAACAAGTTAAGAGAAAATCAAAGTAAAAAAGGTAGAAAGAGAGAAAATAAAGAAAATGAAATTTAAAATGAAATTTAAAAAATGGATTGCGCCACCATTTCTCATTGCAGGATAAGAGCACTTGGCTACTTTTTTCATATATCACCCATGGAAATATGAGGTAGAATTGAATAAGAGTTTAATGTGTAGAATGTATTATCCCATAAGGCAGGCTGACATTGTTTGTTTGACTCATTAGTGTGTTTATTTTTTTCTGCGTGTCCAGTCATATGTTCAGAGAACAATTATAAAAAATGTTTTTTTTTAAAGACAAGTTAAGAATCTAAATTAAAGGATGCTCACATGCCTCTTAAATAATTTTCTGTATCAGCATTAATCACCTTGTTAAAATAAGAGTATTTACATATCTAAACAACCTTAAAGCCAACATATACCTTCTGCAAGTGTCTCATCTATCTCTAACTGAGAGTGGACAGATTAAGCAGGATCTGGGGAGAGATTACATCTTCCTCTCATTTTAACAGGATCTGGGGAGAGATTATATCTTCCTCTCATTTTAAAAGGATCTGGGGAGAGATGACATCTTCCTCTCATTTTAACAGGATCTGGGGAGAGATGACATCTTCCTCTCATTTTAACAGGATCTGGGGAGAGATGACATCTTCTTCTCATTTTAACAGGATCTGGGGAGAGATGACATCTTCCTCTCATTTTAACAGGATCTGGGGAGAGATGACATCTTCCTCTCATTTTAACAGGATCTGGGGAGAGATGACATCTTCCTCTCATTTTAACAGGATCTGGGGAGAGATTACTTCTTCCTCATTTTAACAGGATCTGGGGAGAGATGACATCTTCTTCTCATTTTAACAGGATCTGGGGAGAGATGACATCTTCCTCTCATTTTAACAGGATCTGGGGAGAGATTACATCTTCCTCTCATTTTAACAGGAAGAGGAGAAGTTAAGAGAATATAAAAATAAAATGGTAGAAAGAGATTGTCTGAAATTTCTAAGTGGAGATTGCAAACTTTAGAAGTCTTTTCAAAACTCAAATACACTACAAGTTTGCATTTCTCTGCAACAAGAATGATCAAATTAAGATCCTATATCTGTATCTTAAATTCTCAAAGAAAACCATGTTAAAAATAGTAGACTGGTTTAATTAAAAACCACTGTCCTCTATTAGAATATGTAAATGATTCTGGGAAATCAGACATCAGAAACAAATAGGAGGAACTATAGAGGTGTGGTTTGCATGTTGCTGGAGGAACTGGTTTTATGGTGACGACATAGCAGAGGAGGCCAACAACTCTCCAGTTTTGTAGCTGACGGCTTGACGCACACACATGCATGCAAACACACACACACACACACACACACACACACACACACACACATGCGCACACACACACACACACACACACACATGCGCACACACACATGCGCACACACACACACACACACGCACACACACATGCGCACACACACATGCACACACACACACACACACACACACACACACACACACACACACACACACACACACACACACACACACACACACACACACACACACACACACACACACACACACACACACACACACACACACACACACACACACACACACACGCATTCACACACACACACCCAGAGTTTAGGAAAACCCCTAGCCCTGCCTTATTAATAATCTTGTGGTATCTACCTGTAGAGTCATTGTTAGGTATGACAGCAGCATTTCAAGAGAAACACTTATTTGGTCTTTAAGTTTGCTACCTACATGTCAGATGTTTCTGGGCTGGTTTGGTTAAAATTATAAAACAAATATGCTGTTTATTTATTTTGAGGTGATGTCCAATATCAATGGCCCAGGAGATGCAGTACTATATACATTTTTTAAAGAAATATATTTTGTGTCATGTGTCACACACAGAGAGGATTCCAGTTCAAACAAGATTAAGAAAAGTTTTGGTAGAACATGAAACTGTTAATCTGACATAAATTAATATCATATTACAGCTCAGTCCTTTAACAGACTTTTCCAGCTTACAGGAGCAATTAGGGTTAAGTGCTGTGTTCAAGGGCATATGGACCTTGTCGGCTCGGGGATTCCAACCAGCAATACCTTATGGTTACTGGCCCAACACTCTTAATAACGGCTTGGCTACATGTCACCCTCATATCACAGTACCTTAAATACCAATACCTTTACATGTCACCCTCATATCACAGTACCTTAAATACCAATACCTTTACATGTCACCCTCATATCACAGTACCTTAACAATACCTTTACATGTCACCCTCATATCACAGTACCTTAAATACCAATACCTTTACATGTCACCCTCATATCACAGTACCTTAAATACCAATACCTTTACATGTCACCCTCATATCACACTACCTTAAATACCAATACCTTTACATGTCACCCTCATATCACAGTACCTTAAATACCAATACCTTTACATGTCACCCTCATATCACAGTACCTTAAATACCAATACCTTTACATGTCACCCTCATATCACAGTACCTTAAATACCAATACCTTTACATGTCACCCTCATATCACAGTACCTTAACAATACCTTTACATGTCACCCTCATATCACAGTACCTTAAATACCAATACCTTTACATGTCACCCTCATATCACAGTACCTTAAATACCAATACCTTTACATGTCACCCTCATATCACAGTACCTTAAATACCAATACCTTTACATGTCACCCTCATATCACAGTACCTTAACAATACCTTTACATGTCACCCTCATATCACAGTACCTTAACAATACCTTTACATGTCACCCTCATATCACAGTACCTTAACCATACCTTTACATGTCAATCATATTTACATAAGATCTGAATCTGAATATAATTCTACATGCAGAAATGATTGATGGGAACAAAATATTTCATTAGTAGGTGTCACTAATGTGGTCAGGAGATTAAACACTCAATCAGCATTCAAGCCAACATCTTCATCAACATTCAATCTTCTATGGTTTGGCCAAAAAACACGCTGCAGCTAGTAATGTTAACCCACCTGTAACAGTTGCTAATACCAATAGACCCTCCTCTAATTGTCTCCTCTGCTGCTCCTCCTTTCTCTTCTGCTCCTCCTCTTGTCTCTTCTGCTCCTCCTCTTGTCTCTTCTGCTCCTCCTCCTGTCTCTTCTTCTCCTCCTGTCTCTTCTTCTCCTCCTGTCTCTTCTTCTCCACCTGTCTCTTCTTTTCCTCCTGTCTCTTCTTCTCCTCCTCCTGTCTCTTCTTCTCCTCCTCCTGTCTCTTCTCCTCCTCCTGTCTCTTCTTCTCCTCCTGTCTCTTCTTCTCCTCCTGTCTCTTTTCCTCCTCCTTCTGTCTCTTTTCCTCCTGTCTCTTTTCCTCCTCCTGTCTCTTTTCCTCCTCCTGTCTCTTTTCCTCCTCCTGTCTCTTCTTCTCCTCCTGTCTCTTCTTCTCCTCCTCCTGTCTCTTCTTCTCCTCCTCCTGTCTCTTCTGCTCCTCCTTCTGTCTCTTTTCCTCCTCCTTCTGTCTCTTTTCCTCCTCCTGTCTCTTCTTCTCCTCCTCCTGTCTCTTCTTCTCCTCCTGTCTCTTCTTCTCCTCCTCCTGTCTCTTCTTCTCCTCCTCCTGTCTCTTCTTCTCCTCCTCCTGTCTCTTCTTCTCCTCCTCCTGTCTCTTCTTCTCCTCCTGTCTCTTCTTCTCCTCCTGTCTCTTCTTCTCCTCCTCCTGTCTCTTCTTCTCCTCCTCCTGTCTCTTCTTCTCCTCCTCCTGTCTCTTCTTCTCCTCCTGTCTCTTCTTCTCCTCCTCCTGTCTCTTCTTCTCCTCCGCCTGTCTCTTCTTCTCCTCCTCCTGTCTCTTCTTCTCCTCCTCCTGTCTCTTCTCCTCCTGTCTCTTCTTCTCCTCCTCCTGTCTCTTCTTCTCCTCCTCCTGTCTCTTCTTCTCCTCCTGTCTCTTCTTCTCCTCCTCCTGTCTCTTCTTCTCCTCCTCCTGTCTCTTCTTCTCCTCCTGTCTCTTCTTCTCCTCCTCCTGTCTCTTCTTCTCCTCCTGTCTCTTCTTCTCCTCCTCCTGTCTCTTCTTCTCCTCCTCCTGTCTCTTCTTCTCCTCCTGTCTCTTCTTCTCCTCCTCCTGTCTCTTCTTCTCCTCCTCCTGTCTCTTCTTCTCCTCCTGTCTCTTCTTCTCCTCCTCCTGTCTCTTCTTCTCCTCCTCCTGTCTCTTCTTCTCCTCCTCCTGTCTCTTCTTCTCCTCCTGTCTCTTCTTCTTCTCCTCCTGTCTCTTCTTCTTCTCCTCCTGTCTCTTCTTCTTCTCCTCCTGTCTCTTCTTCTCCTCCTCCTGTCTCTTCTTCTCCTCCTCCTGTCTCTTCTTCTCCTCCTTCTGTCTCTTCTGCTCCTCCTCCTGTCTCCTTTTCTCCTCCACCTCTATCCTCCACACCACTTCCTCTCTCCTCCCTAATTCCCTCTCCCTCTCATTCATCTCCTCCTTTCTCTTCCTTCTCTCCTGGCACCTCTCCTCTAGGTAGTATTCTCCTCCATTCCTCCCCACCATCTCTTCTATCTTCCTCAGCAGCTCTGTGACCTGAGTGGTGTGGACCTCTGACTTACTGTTGAGAGCATAATAACCTCCCCCACACACACTGATTGGTTTTTTAGTTGTTTCAGTCCTCTCAAAGTCCTCCCTTTGCTTCCTGGTTAGTTTTTCTCTTCCGGTGAATAACACCATGGTGTAACTCAAGGCCTCCTCGCCAAAGTTTTCCTGGATCCATGACAAAGTATTCCTGTCTTCCTGTGTGAATCTCTCCAGCCTGATAACCAGAAGGAACACATGGGGGCCCGGAGAAGAGAGAGAGATGCACCTTTTCATTTCCTCATTCAGTTGTTCTTCAGTCAGTGTTGTGCTGTAAATACCAGGAGTGTCAATCACTGTGATGCTCCTCCCCTCCACCTCTCTTTTCCCCAACACACTCTTCCCTGATCCAGTCTCCTCTCTAAACACCTCTCTCCCCAGGATGGTGTTTCCTGTTGCACTCTTCCCTGATCCAGGCGTACCCAGCAGAACTATCCTCAGGTTGGTGGAATCTGTTGTGGGACCAGTTTATGAAAGGACATAAACCAAGTTATGTAATCAAACCTCCTGAATGATCAGTAGACGTTCACAATGCAATACTATAATATAGTACTATAATACTATAAGGCAATGTGACAGGTATGAACAGGTCAATGTGACAGGTATGAACAGGTCAATGTGACAGGTATGAACAGGTCAATGTGACAGGTATGAACAGGTCAATGTGACAGGTATAAACAGGTCAATGTGACAGGTATGAACAGGTCAATGTGACAGGTATGAACAGGTCAATGTGACAGGTATAAACAGGTCAATGTGACAGGTATGAACAGGTCAATGTGACAGGTATGAACAGGTCAATGTGACAGGTATGAACAGGTCAATGTGACAGGTATAAACAGGTCAATGTGACAGGTATGAACAGGTCAATGTGACAGGTATGAACAGGTCAATGTGACAGGTATGAACAGGTCAATTGGAAATCATAACCTCAATATATATATTTTTGTTTATTCACAGGCAACACTGAAGTGAACTGCACACTAACACCAAACACTTACCTTTGCTGCATGTTGCCGACATCTTGTCTTGTGGTCAGATGAGAATAGATGAAAAAAGTCCAGCAAGTTCCGCTGTAGAATCTGATTATTGCCAGTCTTGGACTGCTGAGGTAACAAATGTATTATACACAATACACAAAGGTGTTGCTGCTTGGCATCTCACATCTCTCTCTCTCTCTATGACAGCACAACAGCGATTCCTGGAAATCACAGACTAGAAAAGAAGAGGAGGAGTTATGCAGATGAGGTGTTTTTCCTGTAACTATAACGACCTGTACCTGAAGGAGGGCAGAGTACCGTACATGGTTACATACATTCCTGCCATGCCAGTGTCTAATTGGGGGAAGTCGGCACACAGCAGTGATGGCCCTGATGAATCATCTGTGCTTTGTGTTGACTTTAGTGTTAATAAGGGGTTAAAGGGGCAGTCTGGGATTGGTACATAAAACAAAATATTAGCGATATTTGACCGACCGGCTCGATCTTATGAAAAAAATGAAATTATGTTTTTTACATTGGATAAAGGTAGAGACTCAGAGCTAGAAAATGCTATATCATACACTGCATTTGAGGGACAATGGGAAAGTAATCCTGCTTTCAAAGTTGATAAACTTGTAAAATCACTTTTGAGAAAATGGCCCTTGAATGTTTTGGTGCACATACTGGAAAACTCCTCTTTGTCTACACCCATTCAGAATCGTTCACAGCCTATTAAACTTTAACGCCACCCATCTCTTTAAGGACTCACATGTGAGACCTTGTACTAAACAAACAAAGATTTCAAGACTAAAGGCTGGTTTATACTACGGTTGTGTTCGTAAATTTAATCTGGAGTGCCAGTGTTTTCTGGGCATTCATAAACTCAGAGCGTTGTCAGATTGTTCCTTCATAAACTCAGAGTGTTGTCAGATTGTCCATTCATAAACTCAGAGCGTTGTCAGATTGTCCCTTCATAAACTCAGAGCGTTGTCAGATTGTCCGTTCATAAACTCAGAGCGTTGTCAGATTGTCCCTTCATAAACTCAGAGCGTTGTCAGATTGTCCCTTCATAAACTCAGAGCGTTGTCAGACTGTCCCTTCATAAACTCAGAGCGTTGTCAGATTGTCCCTTCATAAACTCAGTGTTGTCAGATTGTCCCTTCATAAACTCAGAGCGTTGTCAGATTGTCCCTTCGTAAACTCAGAGCGTTGTCAGATTGTCCCTTCATAAACTCAGAGCGTTGTCAGATTGTCCCTTCATAAACTCAGAGCTTTGTCAGATTCTTCCTTCATAAACTCAGAGCGTTGTCAGATTATCCCTTCATAAACTCAGAGCGTTGTCAGATTGTCCCTTCATAAACTCAGAGCGTTGTCAGATTGTCCCTTCGTAAACTCAGAGCGTTGTCAGATTGTCCCTTCATAAACTCAGAGCGTTGTCAGATTGTCCCTTCATAAACTCAGAGCGTTGTCAGATTGTCCCTTCATAAACTCAGAGTGTTGTCAGATTGTCCCTTCATAAACTCAGAGCGTTGTCAGGTTGTCCCTTCATAAACTCAGAGTGTTGTCACATTGTCCCTTCATAAACTCAGAGTGTTGTCAGATTGTCCCTTCATAAACTCAGAGTGTTGTCAGATTGTCCCTTCATAAACTCAGAGTGTTGTCAGATTGTCCCTTCATAAACTCAGAGCGTTGTCAGATTGTCCCTTCATAAACTCAGAGCGTTGTCAGATTGTCCCTTCATAAACTCAGCGCGTTGTCAGATTGTCCCTTCATAAACTCAGAGTGTTGTCAGATTGTCCCTTCATAAACTCATAAACTGACAGATATGAGAGCAGGGTTTACTGATTCCATCACAGATATGAGAGCACGGTTTACTGATTCCATGACAGATATGAGAGCAGGGTTTACTGATTCCATGACAGATATGAGAGCAGGGTTTACTGATTTCATGACAGATATGAGAGCAGGGTTTACTGATTCCATGACAGATATGAGTGCAGGGTTTAATGATTCCATGACAGATATGAGAGCAAGGTTTACTGATTCCATGACAGATATGAGAGCAGAGTTTACTGATTCCATGACAGATATGAGAGCAGGGTTTACTGATTTCATGACAGATATGAGAGCAGGGTTTACTGATTCCAAGACAGATATGAGAGCAGGGTTTACTGATTCCATAACAGATATGAGAGCAGGGTTAACTGATTCCATGACAGATATGAGAGCAGGGTTAACTGATTCCAGGACAGATATGAGAGCAGGGTTTACTGATTCCATGACAGATATGAGAGCAGGGTTTACTGATTCCAGGACAGATTGAGCCGACAGCAATAACAACATAGTTGAGATTAGTAGTGACCAGGGCCCGTAGGAGTGCTGATCTAGCATCAGATTGGACTTTAGATCATAATGAATATATGGACAGATCCTAGATCAGTACTCCTACTCTGAGGTACTTTCTGGATACGGGCTGTGATCTTTGCCAGAATGTGTTGGGTTGACAGTCACTGGATCGGGGTTCTAGTAGGATCACTATGTTTGTTTACATAAACAATGATTTGATAATGTATATATGGTGATCTAGTCATTAGTTCTTGTTGCTGTTATTTGTAAGGATTTTACAGGGTAGGATGAAGGTCTTTCATTGGCCTGGCAAAAACTACTGTCACACAATATCTGAATACTTGGTCAGCTGAAATCAGGGAAAGATATTTCTGGATGAATCTCTGTTTTAATCCCTTCATGACTAACAGGTTCAGACCCATATTAGGACTGACTTCACAGAAGTAGGTTAGCACTGGTGATGAATATGAAGGTTTCATCTCTCTTTAAAAATAATCAATATATTCTCTGTTTCTTTTCTCTTTTTATTGGGATTTTATTCACTTCTAAATGATTCATAATTAAAGTTTGATAATTGCATCAAGAAACAAGACCCACCACTTAAGCCCTTCTATCTATACATGTTCAAAATGTTTTATCCTCCAAATGTCTGTATAAAAGTAGATCTACACATGGTGTCTGTCTGTATAAAAGTAGATCTACACATGGTGTCTGTCTGTATAAAAGTAGATCTACACATGGTGTCTGTCTGTATAAAAGTAGATCTACACATGGTGTCTGTCTGTGTAAAAGTAGATCTACACATGGTGTCTGTCTGTATAAAAGTAGATCTACACATGGTGTCTGTCTGTATAAAAGTAGATCTACACATGGTGTCTGTCTGTATAAAAGTAGATCTACACATGGTGTCTGTCTGTATAAAAGTAGATCTACACATGGTGTCTGACTGTATAAAAGTAGATCTACACATGGTGTCTGTCTGTATAAAAGTAGATCCATAGCCTACACATGGTGTCTGTCTGTATAAAAGTAGATCTACACATGGTGTCTGTCTGTATAAAAGTAGATCTACACATGGTGTCTGTCTGTATAAAAGTAGATCTACACATGATGTCTGTCTGTATAAAAGTAGATCTACACATGGTGTCTGTCTGTATAAAAGTAGATCTACACATGGTGTCTGTCTGTATAAAAGTAGATCTACACATGGTGTCTGTCTGTATAAAAGTAGATCCATGCACTACACATGGTGTCTGTCTGTATAAAAGTAGATCCATGCACTACACATGGTGTCTGTCTGTATAAAAGTAGATCTACACATGGTGTCTGTCTGTATAAAAGTAGATCTACACATGGTGTCTGTCTGTATAAAAGTAGATCCATGCACTACACATGGTGTCTGTCTGTATAAAAGTAGATCCATAGCCTACACATGGTGTATGTCTTTATAAAAGTAGATCTACACATGGTGTCTGTCTGTATAAAAGTAGATCTACACATGGTGTCTGTCTGTATAAAAGTAGATCTACACATGGTGTCTGTCTGTATAAAAGTAGATCCATGCACTACACATGGTGTCTGTCTGTATAAAAGTAGATCCATGCACTACACATGGTGTCTGTCTGTATAAAAGTAGATCTACACATGGTGTCTGTCTGTATAAAAGTAGGTCTACACATGGTGTCTGTCTGTATAAAAGTAGATCCATGCACTACACATGGTGTCTGTCTGTATAAAAGTAGATCCATAGCCTACACATGGTGTATGTCTTTATAAAAGTAGATCCATAGCCTACACATGGTGTCTGTCTGTATAAAAGTAGATCCATGCACTACACATGGTGTCTGACTGTATAAAAGTAGATCTATACATGGTGTCTGTCTGTATAAAAGTAGATCTACACATGGTGTCTGTCTGTATAAAAGTAGATCCATAGCCTACACATGGTGTCTGTCTGTATAAAAGTAGATCCATAGCCTACACATGGTGTCTGTCTGTATAAAAGTAGATCCATGCACTACACATGGTGTCTGTCTGTATAAAAGTAGATATACACATGGTGTCTGTCTGTATAAAAGTAGATCCATAGCCTACACATGGTGTCTGTCTGTATAAAAGTAGATCTACACATGGTGTCTGTCTGTATAAAAGTAGATCTACACATGGTGTCTGTCTGTATAAAAGTAGATCTACACATGGTGTCTGTCTGTATAAAAGTAGATCCATAGCCTACACATGGTGTCTGTCTGTATAAAAGTAGATCTACACATGGTGTCTGTCTGTATAAAAGTAGATCTACACATGGTGTCTGTCTGTATAAAAGTAGATCTACACATGGTGTCTGTCTGTATAAAAGTAGATCTACACATGGTGTCTGTCTGTATAAAAGTAGATCTACACATGGTGTCTGTCTGTATAAAAGTAGATCTACACATGGTGTCTGTCTGTATAAAAGTAGATCTACACATGGTGTCTGTCTGTATAAAAGTAGATCTACACATGGTGTCTGTCTGTATAAAAGTAGATCCATGCACTACACATGGTGTCTGTCTGTATAAAAGTAGATCTACACATGGTGTCTGTCTGTATAAAAGTAGATCTACACATGGTGTCTGTCTGTATAAAAGTAGATCTACACATGGTGTCTGTCTGTATAAAAGTAGATCCATGCACTACACATGGTGTCTGTCTGTATAAAAGTAGATCCATAGCCTACACATGGTGTATGTCTTTATAAAAGTAGATCCATAGCCTACACATGGTGACTGTCTGTATAAAAGTAGATCCATGCACTACACATGGTGTCTGTCTGTATAAAAGTAGATCTACACATGGTGTCTGTCTGTATAAAAGTAGATCTACACATGGTGTCTGTCTGTATAAAAGTAGATCCATAGCCTACACATGGTGTCTGTCTGTATACAAGTAGATCCATAGCCTACACATGGTGTCTGTCTGTATAAAAGTAGATCCATGCACTACACATGGTGTCTGTCTGTATAAAAGTAGATCTACACATGGTGTCTGTCTGTATAAAAGTAGATCTACACATGGTGTCTGTCTGTATAAAAGTAGATCCATAGCCTACACATGGTGTCTGTCTGTATAAAAGTAGATCCATGCACTACACATGGTGTCTGTCTGTATAAAAGTAGATCTACACATGGTGTCTGTCTGTATAAAAGTAGATCTACACATAGTGTCTGTCTGTATAAAAGTAGATCCATAGCCTACACATGGTGTCTGTCTGTATAAAAGTAAATCCATGCACTACACATGGTGTCTGTCTGTATAAAAGTAGATCCATAGCCTACACATGGTGTCTCCCAGTGAATCAGGGGCTCCACCAGTTCCTGACCAGTCCTGTTGTAAACCATATCAACGCCCCTGTCAACCCTCCCATGACAACACCCCCAAAATCACCTGTCAGAACCCCCATCAACAACCCCGTCCCTATGGCGACGAAGAGCTCCAATCTGTCACCGACGATTCTCTGCCTGTCCTCCTTCCTCCACTGGTATCTGTAGCGCTCCCTCTCCTCCACCTCATTGGTCCGCACTGCCAAGAGAAAGACACACCCCTCTTTACTCACAGGGGAAAACAGTCACCAAGGTGGAAGAGATCTATGTTCTTTGAGGAAAGTGTATGAAAAATAACCTCATAAATACTATATTGTTCTGTATTTTACTGTAGTTTACTGTATTTTAACTATAGTGAATAAGTATAATTAAGTAAATCGCACAGATTATTTATTCAACGTATTTCACAAATCACCGTTGTATGGAGTGCTTTCACTAAAAGACTGAAAAGGAGATATTTCTATTTATGGAGAAAGATGAAGTAGCCCCTATACACTGATCTGAGGTCAGTTTTGTGTTTTGGGCCTATAAGTAGGACCTGACAGGATTGGATAGGTTGGAGAAAGATGAAGTAGCCCCCATACACTGATCTGAGGTCAGTTTTGTGTTTTGGGCCTATAAGTAGGCCCTGACAGGAATGGATAGGTTGGAGAAAGATGAAGTAGCCCCTATACACTTATCTGAAGTGGACAATATAGAATGTAGTATGTTGTTTAATGTTGAGTCACTCACCCACTGTAGGATTCTGGAAAACAGCGGTGCTCTGTGCAGTTCTGACCAGTTCATTTTGGTAGCATGCCTGCATTTGGCTCTGGACTCTATCTCCCATGGTCCTTTGCTGATACTCCTCTGGCTTCTCCCTAGTGAGACTGGCTGATGAGGTGGGAAATGTAGTCATTGGACTTTTGTTCTGTTATGTAACATTCTCCACATTAGAGTCTGGCCTGAGCAAGGCACTGGTACATAGACACACTATCTACAAATCACTGGTACATAGACACACTATCTACAAATCACTGTCAATTCCAAACAACTACCCATTATCATGTGATCATTACTCGTTAAGACCAGAATCTATACAGCAGTTTTATATTTCATGGGTTATTTAAGCAAAAAGGCCCAAGGGGGTGTGGTATATGGCAAATATACCACAGCTAATGGCTGTTCTTATGCACAACGCAATGCAGAGTTAGCCGTGGTATATCGACCATATACCACAAACCCCTGAGGAGCCTTATTGCTATTATGAACGGGTTACCAATGTAATTGGAGCAGTAAAAATACACGTTTTGTCATACCCGTGGTATACGATATGATATACAACGGCTTTCAGCCAATCAGCATTCAGGGCTCGAACCACACAGTTTATAATGTTACTTAATTATTCCTAAGTTATTAATTATTATGTTTAAAATCAAATCACATTGTAATGGTCACATACACATATTTAGCAGATGTTATTGCAGGTGTTCTTAACTCCAACAGTGAAGTAGTATCTAACAATTCACAACAATACACACAAATCTAAAAGTAAAACAATAAAATTAAGAAATATAGAAATATATTTATGAATGTGTATTTTAATGATATAATCAACCAAGAAAGTGTTGCCTACTAGTTATTGAAATTAACAGGAATACACAGGTGAGTGTCAACATGCACTACAATAGGATATTTTATGATTTATCAACGTTTAGTTTACGAAGTAAGGAAATCAAGAATAGTTCGGAACTTACTCAGACTCACTTCCATCTCAGCTCAGCCGGGGAAAAAGAGACTCTCACAACATGTGATGTTATCACACCACACTGAGGAAGTTATGAATAAAATATTGCTGAAAGAGCAAATCACAAATTGTCAGGTGATCCAACACATGTAGACGACAAGTCTAGGACCAAAAGGCTCCTTAACAGCTTCTACCCCCGAGCCATAAGTCTGCTGATCAACTTATCATATGGCCACCAGACTATTTACATTGACCCCCCCCCCCCCCCCCCTCCATTTGTTTTTTTACACTGCTGCTACTCGCTGTTATTATCTATGCATAGTCACTTCACCCACACCTACATGTACAAATTACCTCGACTAACCTGTGCTCCCGCACATTGACTCAGTACCGGTACCCCCTGTAGATAGCCTCCACACTGACTCAGTACCGGTACCCCCTGTAGATAGCCTCCACACTGACTCAGTACCGGTACCCCCTGTATATAGCCTCCACACTGACTCAGTACCGGTACCCCCTGTAGATAGCCTCCACACTGACTCAGTACCGGTACCCCCTGTATATAGCCTCCACACTGACTCAGTACCGGTACCCCCTGTATATAGCCTCCACATTGACTCTGTACCGGTACCCCCTGTAGATAGCCTCCACACTGACTCAGTACCGGTACCCCCTGTATATAGCCTCCACACTGACTCAGTACCGGTACCCCCTGTATATAGCCTCCACACTGACTCAGTACCGGTACCCCCTGTATATAGCCTCCACACTGACTCAGTACCGGTACCCCCTGTATATAGCCTCCACACTGACTCAGTACCGGTACCCCCTGTAGATAACCTCCACACTGACTCAGTACCGGTACCCTCTGTATATATCCTCCACACTGACTCAGTACCGGTACCCCCTGTATATATCCTCCACACTGACTCAGTACCGGTACCCCCTGTATATAGCCTCCACACTGACTCAGTACCGGTACCCCCTGTATATAGCCTCCACACTGACTCAGTACCGGTACCCTCTGTATATATCCTCCACACTGACTCAGTACCGGTACCCCGTGTATATATCCTCCACACTGACTCAGTACCGGTACCCCCTGTATATAGCCTCCACACTGACTCAGTACCGGTACCCCCTGTATATAGCCTCCACATTGACTCAGTACCGGTACCCCCTGTATATAGCCTCCACACTGACTCAGTACCGGTACCCCCTGTATATAGCCACATTATTGTTACGTTATTGTGTTACTTTTTATTATTTTTTGCTTTAGTTTATTTGTTAAATATTTTCTTCAACTCTTCTTGAACTGCATTGTTGGTTCAGGGCTTGTAAGTCAGCATTTCACGGTAAAGTCTACACTTGTTGTATTCAGCACGTGACAAATAGTTTGATTTGATTACACATATCCTAGACTCTATCAGGTGAACCATGAATGGAATGTTATAATATCTGTACATTATAGGAACACCTGTAATGACAAAAGTACAATGATTAATGTTTTGCTTGAGATTAAGAATCAGTGGTAGACACTTTGTAAGTGCATGAAGAGGTCAACTGTACAAAAGTCAAATGTCTTTGTGTTGAAACTATACTTTCAGTTCCTGTTGATACTATGTTCCAGTCTTACTTCTGCAATAGGAGGAAGAAGGATTGAGAAACTAACTGCAATTAACAATGAGCTGACATCCACCTTGCAGAGACATCTTTGTATTAGCAACTATTGATGATGAGCTTATATGGTATTAAAGTTAAGGGACATCACCCTGGGCGGGGTGATCCTCAGTAGGGGATAAAAAGGGAAAACACCATCTTTTGAACTGATTGTCTTACTTGCAAATTGCTGTAAGTGTATACTCCGGGTTGCAATCCTTATTAAACAAACTAACCTCTGATCAAAGAAGTTTCCTGTTGTCTCTTGTATGAACAACCATCACATGTAGACTACACACATCCTAGACTCTATCAGGTGTACCATCACATGTAGACTACACACATCCTAGACTCTATCAGGTGAACCCTCACATGTAGACTACACACATCATAGACTCTATCACGTTAACCATCACATGTAGACTACACACATCCTAGACTCTATCAGATGAACCATCACATGTAGACAACACACATCCTAGACTCTATCAGGTGAACCATCACATGTAGACTACACACATCATAGACTCTATCAGGTGAACCATCACATGTAGACTACACACATCCTAGACTCTATCAGGTGAACCATCACATGTAGACTACACACATCCTAGACTCTATCAGGTGAACCATCACATGTAGACTACACACATCATAGACTCTATCAGGTGAACCATCACATGTAGACTACACACATCCTAGACTCTATCAGGTGAACCATCACATGTAGACTACACACATCCTAGACTCTATCAGGTGAACCATCACATGTAGACTACACACATCCTAGACTCTATCAGGTGAACCATCACATGTAGACTACACACATCCTAGACTCTATCAGGTGAACCATCACATGTAGACTACACACATCCTAGACTCTATCAGGTGAACCATCACATGTAGACTACACACATCCTAGACTCTATCAGGTGAACCATCACATGTAGACTACACACATCCTAGACTCTATCAGGTGAACCATCACATGTAGACTACACACATCCTAGACTCTATCAGGTGAACCATCACATGTAGACTACATACATCCTAGACTCTATCAGGTGTACCATCACATGTAGACTACACACATCCTAGACTCTATCAGGTGAACCATCACATGTAGACTACACACATCCTAGACTCTATCAGGTGAACCATCACATGTAGACTACACACATCATAGACTCTATCAGGTGAACCATCACATGTAGACTACACACATCCTAGACTCTATCAGGTGAACCATCACATGTAGACTACACACATCCTAGACTCTATCAGGTGTACCATCACATGTAGACTACACACATCCTAGACTCTATCAGGTGTACCATCACATGTAGACTACACACATCCTAGACTCTATCAGGTGTACCATCACATGTAGACTACACACATCATAGACTCTATCAGGTGAACCCTCACATGTAGACTACACACATCATATACTCTATCAGGTGAACCATCACATGTAGACTACACACATCCTAGACTCTATCAGGTGAACCCTCACATGTAGACTACACACATCCTAGACTCTATCAGGTGAACCATCACATGTAGACTACACACATCACAGAAATAGATTCCCCCCAAAATCACACATTACACATTTTCAATCTGCTACACTGGAAGAGCAACATTTATGACTCATACACTATGAGCATTTACATTATTTGAAACGGTCACCATTTTATGCTTTCTCATCAGCTAATCTTTAACATGAATTTTAATTGAGGCCATCTGATTTCTCCTGAGAACAGCAGGATCTAGACAATATAACGCATTGAACATGGACTCAACTGACATTTTAATCACTTTAGAATTATTAAAACATCCGACAAAGCATTTTGGGGGGTTAACGATATATTTTAAAAACGTTAGAGATTAAAATATGACCTCGCCAACACAAGGGAGCCTCACGGATCCTGCGCTTATCTTTTCAGCGGAGACACATTTGGAAATCATTTATAAGCAATATGTTTTATATCTCTCTTATCTCTAAGGGTTTTCTTTGTAAAATTACACGTAAAATCAGTTTAAACACACTAACTTTGAAAGTTTCAGATTTTAAGTACCTGTTTCAGGTGATCTGTGGCAAGACTGTAGTCCAAGGTGTTATCAAGATATTTCCGGGGTGTGATAACATCAATAAAACCTAAGGTTCAAAGTTTTACTTCTCCTGCAACAACAGAATATTAACACTTTAACTGCTGAAATACATGATGGAAGACATGAACTGAATCTAGAATGTTAACACTTTAACTGCTGAAATACATGATGGAAGACATGAACTGAATCTAGAATGTTAACACTTTAACTGCTAAAATACATGATGGAAGACATGAACTGAATCTAGAATGTTAACACTTTAACTGCTGAAATACATGATGGAAGACATGACCTGAATCTAGAATGTTAACACTTTAACTGCTGAAATACATGATGGAAGACATGAACTGAATCTAGAATGTTAACACTTTAACTGCTGAAATACATGATGGAAGACATGAACTGAATCTAGAATGTTAACACTTTAACTGCTGAAATACATGATGGAAGACATGACCTGAATCTAGAATGTTAACACTTTAACTGCTAAAATACATGATGGAAGACATGAACTGAATCTAGAATATTAACACTTTAACTGCTGAAATACATGATGGAAGACATGACCTGAATCTAGAATATTAACACTTTAACTGCTGAAACACATGATGGAAGACAAACTGAGTCAGACGGTAATACAGAGAAGTACCGTATGGAGAATGATAGTTTCATATAGTTCATGAAAAACACACAAACCCTTGTCAGTCTGTGGGACATAACGTTGCATTGTGTTGCTAATCTGTTATGCATGTGTGTGTGTGTGCCAGTATGTGTGTGTGTGTGCCAGTATGTGTGTGCATGCTAGTGTGTGTAGTGTGTGGGTGTATGGATGTGTGTCTGTGCCTGGGTGTGACATAGTGGCCAGCCGGCTGCTGCTCCCCTCCTACACGTGTGTGTGTGTGTGTGTGTGTGCGTGTGTGTGTGCGTGTGTGCGTGTGTGTGTGCGTGTGTGCGTGTGTGTGTGTGTGTGTGTGTGTGTGTGTGTGTGTGTGTGTGTGTGTGTGTGTGTGTGTGTGTGTGTGTGTGTGTGTGTGTGTGTGTGAGAGAGACATAGTACCCAGCCCAGCTGAGTCTCCTCCCTCTCCTCTGTGTTGAGCTGTGCTCCAGTGAGACACTCTGGTCAGTCTGTGTGTTTGACAGGGGAAATAACACCATCACAGACCTCTGCTAATACACAGTGTTACACTACACAGGACAGACCTCTGCTAATACACAGTGTTACACTACACAGGACAGACCTCTACTACTACACAGTGTTACACTACCCAGGACAGGACAGGACTCTTCATTCTGTCCACTGGTACAGAGCAGCAGATCCTCTGGGGTTTGGAATAGTAAGTATTATCAGGATTATCTCTGTAACTGTTTTATCATTTCAGAAGGACTGCGTTGATTCTGTTGCTTTCTGAAATGTGAAAGAGTCACAAGTTACTGGTTATTACGTTATATAATAACATGTTATCGCATGTTATCAGGCTAATATGTTGGGACATGTTATAATTTTAATATGTTGGGAATTGTTATTATGTGTGTATACATTAAAACCTAAACATAGGTTCAGAGTATTTACCATGTATTTCTTCATCATGTCCTGGCAGGAATATTGTTTTTGCTGTTGACCCGTCTGAGGATGTGGAAGAGGAGGGGTTTATGGTGACCGTCACTGTTTCTACCATAAGACACAGAACTACTGGATATTCAACCCAGAGGAAAGAGACAGATACATTCCTGCAACAGTCCTGGGACGTACAAGAACATTTTATCAAGGGGAACTTCTGTCACCTGTAATCGTTGTTTTGAAGAAGAGAGGAGGTTTGAAACCATCTTGGCAACACTCATCATCTAGTGAAAACCAGGGAAAACACACCAGGCTCAGACCAGGCCCAGACCAGGCCCAGACCAGGCTCAGACCAGGCCCAGACCAGGCTCAGACCAGGCTCAGACCAGGCCCTGTTGCAAACAAAGTTCTTGAACAGAACTGTTTGGGACTTTTGCACGTCGCCATGGCGTCCACAGGTCTACAGCTACTTGGCCTCCTATTGGCCGTGATGGGATGGGTGGGCGGGGCTCTCGTCTGCGCCGCCCCCTTGTGGCGAGTCTCCGCCTTCGCGGGCGGGGAGATCGTGATCGCCCAGGTTCTATGGGAGGGGCTATGGATGACGTGTTTGTCTCAGAGTACGGGACAGATCCAGTGTAAGACTTACGACTCTACCCTGGCCCTCCCCATCTCCGCCCAGGTGTCCCGTACCCTCTCCGTGCTCTCCCTCCTCCTCTGCCTCTTCGCCCTCCTGCTTGGCGTGGCTGGGGCTAAGTGCACCAAGTGTCTAGGGGAAGGAGCCTACTCGTCCAAGGCTAGGCTAGCCCGCATGGCTGGGGCTCTGTTCTTCTTCTCCGGGCTGCTCTATCTGATACCCATCTGCTGGACGGCCTACGCCGTGGTCAGGGATTTTTACGATCCGAAAGTCGCCGCGCCGCTGAAGAGAGAGTTAGGCCCCGCCTTGTATCTAGGCTGGGGGGCGGGAGTTCTTCTGCTGGTGGGAGGGGCTCTGCTGAACGCAGGCTCCTCCCCTCCAGGGGTTAGGGCAACGCCTACTTTTGGGGGAGGTGGGAGGAGTAACCCACTGCCTGTGGTGGTAGAGGAGAAGGAGTATGTCTGAACCATGCCACACCAGGGTTGTGTTCATTACTTTGAGAGGAAATGGACTGAAACAGGGAGGGACTACCTGAACGTGTCCAATAAGAAATGTTCATTGTCCATTGTAAAACATTTTGCAACATTATGCCCTAATGAATACAACCCCATCACTAAACGCTTAGTGGAGAGACAGGTCAAAATGTAAATAAGAAAATGCTTATGATTACGTTTCATGTGCATGTGCATGATTATTCTCCATTTCTTAAGACCACTTGTAGACAGCTTTGTTATTTTGTTATGACATCATCTTCTAGTTGTTTTTATTATGACATCATCTTCTAGTTGTTTTTATTATGACATCATCTTCTAGTTGTTTTTATTATGACATCATCTTCTAGTTGTTTTCATTATGACATCATCTTCTAGTTGTTTTCATTATGACATCATCTTCTAGTTGTTTTTATTATGACATCCTCTTCTAGTTGTTTTCATTATGACATCATCTTCTAGTTGTTTTTATTATGACATCATCTTCTAGTTGTTTTCATTATGACGTCATCTTCTAGTTGTTTTCATTATGACGTCATCTTCTAGTTGTTTTTATTCTGATTTGAGTTTTCTGTGTTAACTTCTTCTTGGTGAGTGTAATTTATACATGAAATAATAAAGTGTTTTACAACATGTTTGTTTAGCTACTGCACTCATATATTTACAAGTTGTTCATTTCAGCTACTGCACTCATATTTACAAGTAGTTCATTTCAGCTACTGTACTCATATATTTACATGTTGTTTGTTTAGCTACTGCACTCATATATTTACATGTTGTTTGTTATGCTTCTGCACTCATATATTTACAAGTTGATTGTTTAGCTACTGCACACATATATTTACAAGTTGTTTTTTTAGCTACTGCACTCATATATTTACAAGTTGTTTGCCAGAGTAGAAGGACAATGTATGATGTACTTGTGCCAGTGTGGGAGGTGAAATGCATTGTGGGATGTGTTAATAACTAAGTGTTTATTAATGTGACATAACTGACATCGCTCAGATTCCACTGTGCCCCCTCTCTCTTTCTCTCCCCCCCCCTCTCTCTCTCTCTCTCTGTGTGTGCGTATGTCTGACATGTGTTTGTGTGTATGCCAGACTCCTTGTGTGGGCAGTGTGTGTGCATGTGCGTGTATGTTCTGGAGAGCCCACACATAGGCAGTGTTTGTGTGTGTGTGTATATTTGTGTGTTGCATACAGAGTGGTTGTACAGTAGCACAAAGGCAGAGTACAGGACACAGACAAAGACCATCTGTATAACATGTGCCAGGACGCGAGTCACCCCCACCATATTAACCCAGTCACGTGAACACATACGACAGCATAGAAACAGAATCTATAGACTGGGCTCTCCCCATTCAAGTCAATGAAAGTTCCAGGGATAGAGGTTCCAAGCCCTTTCTAGAGATTCTATTTCTATGATACTTCCATATAACAACAATGGACTCCGTTATTACAGGGCTTTCCAGACCTGCGTTAAAATACTATCTGAAATCTTCCAAATACTATTTAGCGATTGGTGTGGTGGGAGGGCTGCCGTCTTATCGGCTCTTAACCAATCATGCTATTTTGTTTGTCTTTTTGCGTTGTTCGTAACTTCTTTTGTACATACTGTTGCTGCTACCGTCTCTTATGACTGAAAAGACCTTCTGGACATCAGAACGGGGATTACTTACCTCAAACTGGACGAGGAGTTCTTCTTCAATGAGTCGACACAAGGGATATACTACCGACACCCGACCAGGCCAAATCCCCGTGATTCGCTGGAAAAGGAAACACAGGTTTTTGCGGAAAATATCAGGATGCCTTGTGAGGATTAAGTGACGAGTGGCTAATCTGCCCTTACCTTCCGTTCTGCTAGCTAACGTTCAATCGCTGGGAAATAAATAGGACAAACTGAAAGCGTGTACTAATATATCCTACCAACGGGACATTAAACATTTTAATATCTTATGTTCCACTGAGTCATATATGTACGACGAAATTAAGAACATAGGGGTTATACACTCTATCGGCAGGACAGAACAGCAGCCTCTGGTAAGACATGGGGGGGCCTATGCATTTATGTAAACAACAGCTGGTGCACGATATCTAAGGAAGTCTCAAGGTTTTGCTCGCCTGAGGTAGAGTATCTCATGATAAGCTGTAGAATTCAATATCTACCAAGAGAGTTTTCATCTGTATTTTTCATAGCTGTCTACATACCACCACAGACCAAGGCTGGCACTAAAACCACACTCAATGAGCTGTATTCCGTCATAAGCAAACAGGAAAACGCTCATCCAGAGGTGGCGCTCCTAGTGGCAGGCGACTTTAATGCAGGGAGACTTAAATCAGTTTTACCTCATTTCTATCAACATGTTAAATGTGCAACCAGAGGGGAAAGAATTCTAGACCACCTTTACTCCACACACAGAGACGCATACAAAGCTCTCCCTCTCCCTCCATTTGGGAAATCTGACCATTACGCTATCCTCCTGATTCCTGCTTACAAGCAAGAGTTAAAACAGGAAGCACCAGTGACTCGGTCTATAAAAAAGTGGTCAGATGAAGCAGATGCTAAACTACAGGACTGTTTTGCTAGCACAGACTGGAATATGTTCCGGGATTCTTCTGATGGCATTGAGGAGTACACCACATCAGTCACTGGCTTTATCAATAAGTGCAACGAAGATGGCAACGGCTCCGACGCTCGTCGGATGTGGCAGGGCTTGCAAACTATTACAGACTACAAAGGGAAGCACAGCCGAGAGCTGCCCAGTGACACGAGCATACCAGATGAGCAAAATAACTTCTATGCTCACTTCGAGGCAAGTAACACTGAAACATGCATGAGAGCATCAGCTGTTCCAGACGACTGTGTGATCACGCTCTCCGCAGCCGATGTGAGTAAGGTCTTTAAACAGGTCAACATTCACAAGGCTGCTGGGCCAGACGAATAACCAGGACTTGTACTCCGACCATGCGCTGACCAAATAGCAAGTGTCTTCACTGACATTTTCAACCTCTCCCTTTCTGACTCTGTAATACCAACATGTTTCAAGCAGACCACCATAGTCCCAGTGCCGAAGAACACTAAGGTAACCTGCCTAAATGACTACAGACCCGTAGCACTCACGTCTGTAGCCATGAAATGCTTTGAAAGGCTGGTCAAGGCTGACATCAAAACCATTATCCCAGAAACCCTAGACCCACTCCAATTTGCATACCGCCCCAACAGATCTACAGATGACGCAATCTCTATTGCACTCCACACTGCCCTTTCCCACTTGGACAAAAGGAACACCTATGTGAGAATGCTATGCATTGACTGCAGCTCAGCGTTCAACACCATAGTGTCCTCAAAGCTCATCACTTAGCTAAGGACCCTGGGACTAAACACCTCCCTCTGCAACTGGAACCTGGACTTCCTGACGGGCCGCCCCCAGGTGGTAAGGGTAGGTAACAACACATCCACCATGCTGATCCTCAACACGGTGGCCCCTCAGGGATGCGTGCTGTCCCCTCCTGTACTCCCTGTTCACTCATAACTGCACATCCAGGCACAACTCCAACACCATCATTAAGTTTGCTGATGACACAACAGTGGTCGGCCTGATCACCGACAACGATGAGACAGCCTATATGGAGGAGGTCAGAGATCTGACCGTGTGGTGCAAGGACAAGAACCTCTCCCTCAACGTAATCAAGACAAAGGAGATGATGGTGAACTACAGGAAAAGGAGGACCGAACACGCCCCCATTCTCATTGACGGGGCTGTAGTGGAGTAGGTTGAGAGCTTCAAGTTCCTTGGCATCCACATCACCAACAAACTAACATGGTCCAAGCACACCAAGACAGTCGTGAAGAGGGCACTACAAAACCTGTTCCCCCTCAGGAGACTGAAAAGATTTGGGATTGGTCTGAAGATCCTCCAAAGGTTTTACAGCTGCACCATCGAGTGCATCCTGACGGGTTGCATCACTGCCTGGTATGGCAACTGCTCGGCCTCAGACCGCAAGACACTACAGAGGGTAGTGTGAACAGCCCAGTACATCATCTGTGCCAAGCTTCCTGCCATCCAGGACCTCTATAACAGGCAGTGTCAGAGGAAGGCCCTAAAAATTGTCAAAGACTCCAGCCTCCATCCCCACAGGAGGCCTTTTGGTAGGACGTCATTGTAAATAATATTTTTTTCTGAACTGACTTGCCTACTTAAATAAAGCTTGAATATTTTTTTGTTTGTTAAATAAGGTCTGGTGCTTTCCTCTGGGTCTCAAAGCGCTTTCCTCTGGGTCTCAAAGTACTTTCCTCTGGGTCTCAAAGTACTTTCCTCTGGGTCTCAAAGTACTTTCCTCTGGGTCTCAAAGTACTTTCCTCTGGGTCTCAAAGTACTTTCCTCTGGGTCTCAAAGCGCTTTCCTCTGGGTCTCAAAGCGCTTTCCTCTGGGTCTCAAAGCGCTTTCCTCTGGGTCTCAAAGTACTTTCCTCTGGGTCTCAAAGCGCTTTCCTCTGGGTCTCAAAGTACTTTCCTCTGGGTCTCAAAGTACTTTCCTCTGGGTCTCAAAGTACTTTCCTCTGGGTCTCAAAGTACTTTCCTCTGGGTCTCAAAGTACTTTCCTCTGGGTCTCAAAGCGCTTTCCTCTGGGTCTCAAAGCGCTTTCCTCTGGGTCTCAAAGCGCTTTCCTCTGGGTCTCAAAGCGCTTTCCTCTGGGTCTCAAAGTACTTTCCTCTGGGTCTCAAAGCGCTTTCCTCTGGGTCTCAAAGCGCTTTCCTCTGGGTCTCAAAGCGCTTTCCTCTGGGTCTCAAAGCGCTTTCCTCTGGGTCTCAAAGTACTTTCCTCTGGGTCTCAAAGTACTTTCCTCTGGGTCTCAAAGTACTTTCCTCTGGGTCTCAAAGCGCTTTAAAAAAAACTAACCCCATCCACTACCAATGTAACATTTTATTTAACCAGGCAAGACAGTTAAGAACAAATTCTTATTGACAATGATGGACGACGCTGGGCCAATTGTGTGCCGCCCCATGGGACTCCCAATCACAGCCGGTTGTGATACAGCCTGGAATCAAACCAGGGTGTCTGTTGAAACCTCAAGCACTGAGGTGAAGTTCCTTAGACTGCTGCGCCACCTGGGAGCCCAACATGTGGTATATCTGAGAAATGAACAACAGCCATGACAATTAATCCAAACTACAGTTCCCCTATATATCCACAAGGGGGCAGTAGATGTGTATTTTTCACAGGAACAAAGTCATCTTTCCCACAGAGAGAGCGGGTGTATCTCAATAGTCTAGTGGCTTACTCTCCGTGTCTCTCCGCTTGCCTTTGTGCTGATCTCAATACACAAGATAGGATAGCACACAGATAGCAATGTGAAGAATGGCTAATGGGCATTTGTCAAGTTATCTCATGTTCTATTCAGATGAAGGAAAGGAGACAGAAAAGGTTAGGAAGCCAAGCCAGACTATTGAGATGCATCCCCTACTGGACAAGCATCGCCATTGTTACTGAAACAGCATGGGGGTTTTAAGGGTCACATTCCGTAGTGAGTTGTTCTAAGTTTAGGGAAGCAAAGAAGAGACAAGTTAACTAGTCTCCTTATGAGCACAAGACATGGAAATTACATTTTTGGTTGAAAATGCCTATCAAATGCTATATGCTTAGGCTATTCAATGTTGTGACCTCAATACAAGTATGTGTGTGTAAGGGCGAGCATGTTAATTTGGACCGGGACCAAAGTTCCAGCACTTAAAAGAACTCTTTGCACCAGACAGGAATGTTACAGTGCGCAAAGAGATTCCAACCAAGTCAGCAGCGTGCACACACACAGATTGGGTCAACTTGCACCACCACCTCTATGCCACACACACACACAATAACTAATATAAAGTGTATATTTAAACACAGGGCATGTGGCCTTCTGTGTGACTCTTTAACAATGTTCTGATGAGTATTTGTCCTGGGGAATGCGAGGCGAGTTGGCAAACTCCTCCTGGCGCGAGGTCAGCATTACATAGAGGCATTCTGGAACAACGGTGGCTTTTAAACACGTTGAAGTGTTTGATATAAGATGTCAAGTTGTACTTTTACATGTTTATGTGTTGTTTTAGTAGCCTTCTGAGAAATGGCTCTAGGTATTGTCTAGCGCTCGCCAACAGGATGCCAAGTGACCCATACGTTTAACGGGTTACATTTTGGCTACAGTCAATGCGGATGTTATTGCATCTGTGACGGATGACACGAACAGCTCTCGGTCAAAAGCAATGCCAGAGAGTGCGGGAAACAACAGTAGAATAGATACTTTGTAACCCGTTTCAAATGGTTTCATCTAACCATTCGTTATCACGGATTCAATGTATCGCCGCTTGACTCCGTTGAAAAAGAAAGTTTCTTCGCTGGAGAATGTTGGACATTGTTTCCCTTAAAGCGACAGAGTACTTGAACACTGTGTCTGGTTGGGTAGCTGACTACTTGAGGGTGTACTGTCTCTTTAACAACAACGAGGGGCGTTTCACAACGGGCATCCACTCTGTAGCGTAGACTAGAGAAACCGGTGACTTTTTCAGTTTTGACGTTTACAAAAACAACCTGCAGAAAATAAATTGTCGAGCGGCGACCTTTGAGTCTGGCTAGCCAGAGCACTAGGAGGCAGTTCCTCAGCCCGGGGTAGCAATTGGCTGCGCGTGCACTCACTGCGACTCCCCTCTTGTCTCTCTGTCGATCCATTTCCTATCACGCGTTCTGTAAAATTGCCTACACACACACACGCAAGATGTGGTTTGCGTGTGTGTGCGTGCACCGGAACCCAAAGTCCGTCGGTGGCGTCGGCAAATTTGAAGATTAACGAGGTTAGCCTCCATTCGACCCGCGGAGAGAGAGAGGACCAGAACGCACAGACTGCTGCGCTGACCTGCTTGCGTGTCGAGGCGGAAAGGAAGCTTGGCCGGCTGCGTTGTTGGACTGGATCGAATTGGACTCAGTGAAGAGCAGTAGGACTATATAAAGACAGGGAGGAATATGACCGATAAACGGATGTCGCGGTGGTATTTTGGGGGGCTCGCCTCCTGTGGGGCTGCCTGCTGCACCCACCCTCTGGATCTCATCAAAGTAAGTGCTGGAGCGAGAACCATATAACCCTCTAGCAGGATTATAGGCGACCTACGGAGGCTGCAGGCCCGCTGGTCAGCCAGCTGTTTACCTGGGAAACTAGGGACAACCACTGCCCTCATTTCATCCTATGTTATGAAAGACTAAACGGGCGACTGGGATCTATCCAAACTGAACACAGCGCCCTGCTGATGATTGGAGAAAATAGGACAGAAAATTAAAGTTGTAGAATCGTTTTCTCTCTCTCTCTCTCTCTCTCTCTCTCTCCCTCTCTCTCTCTCTCTCTCTCTCTCTCTCTCTCTCTCTCTCTCTCTCTCTCGTGTGTCTAGCCTAGTGACATGCCTATGTGTGTATGTAGTCTGTGTCCCGCGGGGGTACGGGAAGCAGTGATCGGCCTCGTTAAGCGCGATCTCTCCAGTTCACTGACCGGCTAACCGCGCCGTTACGGTGCAGAGTAAACAGGGTTAGGCCTAGTCGAACTGTAGCGTTATAGCCGTCTCATATTACGGATAACTTACAGTAGTAGTAGCCACATGCTCTACTGTTGTCATTGAGCATGTTCACACCAGGGTCATCCTGAAGTCAAGAATAGCACACACAGAATGACATATCCTACCTCTACAGTGGGGCTGTGTGCGGTATAGCGTGTGTAGGCTATATTAACAAGCCTGATTAACACTGCACGTCCAAACTGTACTATGCATCCAGCATAGTTTCTGGAACAGTCCTAGAAAGGGAAGAAAAATACCAAAGCCAGCACAGTACGGTTGTCGTCCTATAGTGTAACAGGCAACAGAATGACAGATGCATACAAGGAGGTCAGTGTGTAGTATAATTATATAGACATGGTATGAAATTACAGCACTAACTAGCAGTCTTAAAGCAGCTGTTAGCTCTACGGCTTCCTGTGTGTAGCGTCTCTGTGTTTGAGTGTACTAAGAGGTCTGGACCTTTATGGCACCGGTGGTAGTCCACCTGGCAGGCCTGTAACTGCAGGGTTGCTGGTTCAAACCCTGATGCTTTCCCTTCGATCGCTGTATCTGTATTGGTAGTGGGAGGAGCTAGTGTTGGACAGAGGGTAGTGGGAGGAGCTAGTGTTGGACAGAGGGTAGTGGGAGGAGCTAGTGTTGGACAGAGGGTAGTGGGAGGAGCTAGTGTTGGACAGAGGGTAGTGGGAGGAGCTAGTGTTGGACAGAGGGTAGTGGGAGGAGCTAGTGTTGGGTAGAGGTAGGAGCTAGTGTTGGACAGAGGGTAGTGGGAGGAGCTAGTGTTGGGTAGAGGTAGGAGCTAGTGTTGGACAGAGGGTAGTGGGAGGAGCTAGTGTTGGACAGAGGGTAGAGGGAGGAGCTAGTGTTGGACAGAGGGTAGAGGGAGGAGCTAGTGTTGGACAGAGGGTAGAGGGAGGAGCTAGTGTTGGACAGAGGGTAGTGGGAGGAGCTAGTGTTGGACAGAGGGTAGTGGGAGGAGCTAGTGTTGGACAGAGGGTAGTGGGAGGAGCTAGTGTTGGACAGAGGGTAGAGGGAGGAGCTAGTGTTGGACAGAGGGTAGAGGGAGGAGCTAGTGTTGGACAGAGGGTAGAGGGAGGAGCTAGTGTTGGACAGAGGGTAGTGGGAGGAGCTAGTGTTGGACAGAGGGTAGTGGGAGGAGCTAGTGTTGGACAGAGACTAGAGGGAGGAGCTAGTGTTGGACAGAGGTGATAGGATAGTGGGAGGAGCTAGTGTTGGACAGAGCTGTGTGTGTGAGTTGATAATGTAGCCTAGACAGCCTGTCTCAACTCGCCTACTTAGAAAAGTCTAAAGGTGTATAATTACTTTGTTGGAGAGTCCCACACACACACCCATATAGCACACACACACATACACAAATGTCATAGAGCATGTACAGGCCAGGGTCATCTGGATGTCTAGAATAGATGGGGATCCATCCATCCTGGTCTATCCTGTAGGCTGGTGCAGAGAGAGAGAGAGAGAGATGCATAATCCTCAGGGAGATCTGAAGAGTTGACAAACCTGCCAGAACAAGACAAACAAGTTGTGGATGAAGCATTCATCCTCTGAAGCGAGCCAGGCCCAGAGCCATCTGATAAGAGAGTTGGGTCAGGCTGTAGAAGCCATGTTAGTTTCCTTCACTCTCAAACTGTTGGTGATGTCACAATAGGAGAGAGCCTCTGACTGTTCCATCTGAAATAACCCGCTGGAAACAAGCAAAATATAGCAGTGAATTTTACATACGTTTTTTATTGATTAGCATTCTGCATGTGTATCCAAGTGTTGTGTTGTCATCAAATGGCATATCTGGTTTCACTGGACATCTTCGTAGTTATAAAAAGCTTTCAGAAATACACAGCACAACGCGGAAGTGTACATTATCACTTATCAAACCGACAACCTACTACCACACCCCGTTCAAAGGCACAAATGTTTTGTCTTGCCGATTCACCCTCTGAATGGCACACATAAAACAATCTATGTCTTAATTGCCTCAAGGCTTAGAAATCCTGCTTTAACATGTTTCCTCCCTTTCATCTACACTGATTTGAAGTGAATTTAACAAGTGGTATCAATAGGGGATCATAGCTTTCACCTGGATTCACCTGGTCAGTCAATTTCATGGAATCTTCTCCTGAAGCTAGCCATGCCTAGCCTAGCTTCTCCTCTTCTCCTGAAGCTATCCATGCCTAGCCTAGCTTCTCCTCTTCTCCTGAAGCTATCCATGCCTAGCCTAGCTTCTCCTCTTCTCCTGAAGATAGCCATGCCTAGCCTAGCTTCTTCTCTTCTCCTGAAGCTAGCCATGCCTGGCCTAGCTTCTCTTCTTCTCCTGAAGCTAGCCGTGCCTAGCTTCTCCTCTTCTCCTGAAGCTAGCCGTGCCTAGCTTCTCCTCTTCTCCTGAAGCTAGCCATGCCTAGCCTAGCTTCTCTTCTTCTCCTGAAGCTAGCCATGCCTAGCCTAGCTTCTCCTCTTCTCCTGAAGCTAGCCATGCCTAGCCTAGCTTCTCCTGTTGTCCTGAAGCTAGCCATGCCTAGCCTAGCTTCTCCTCTTCTCCTGAAGCTAGCCATGCCTGGCCTAGCTTCTCCTCTTCTCCTGAAGCTAGCCATGCCTGGCCTAGCTTCTCCTCTTCTCCTGAAGCTAGCCATGCCTGGCCTAGCTTCTCCTCTTCTCCTGAAGCTAGCCATGCCTAGCCTAGCTTCTCTTCTTCTCCTGAAGCTAGCCATGCCTAGCCTAGCTTCTCCTCTTCTCCTGAAGCTAGCCATGCCTAGCCTAGCTTCTCTTCTTCTCCTGAAGCTAGCCATGCCTAGCCTAGCTTCTCCTCTTCTCCTGAAGCTAGCCATGCCTAGCCTAGCTTCTCCTGTTGTCCTGAAGCTAGCCATGCCTGGCCTAGCATCTCCTCTTCTCCTGAAGCTAGCCATGCCTAGCCTAGCTTCTCCTCTTCTCCTGAAGCTAGCCATGCCTAGCCTAGCTTCTCCTCTTCTCCTGAAGCTAGCCATCCCTAGCCTAGCTTCTCCTCTTCTCCTGAAGATAGCCATGCCTAGCCTAGCTTCTCCTGTTGTCCTGAAGCTAGCCATGCCTGGCCTAGCATCTCCTCTTCTCCTGAAGCTAGCCATGCCTAGCCTAGCTTCTCCTCTTCTCCTGAAGCTAGCCATGCCTAGCCTAGCTTCTCCTCTTGTCCTGAAGCTAGCCATGCCTAGCCTAGCTTCTCCTCTTCTCCTGAAGCTAGCCATGCCTAGCCTAGCTTCTCCTCTTCTCCTGAAGCTAGCCATGCCTAGCCTAGCTTCTCTTCTTCTCCTGAAGCTAGCCATGCCTAGCCTAGCATCCTGGGTTGTAGTGCTGTCGGAGTGCTTGAGAGTGGCGCTCCCTCACTTTTTTCAAATTGAGAATAGAGAGACCTCAAATTATTTCTGGAAAATGTATTCTGGTAAATTCTAAATGTAATTCTATTTAATTACCACAAATATTCCATGAAAAAGGCTAGGCTATTTATTTGGTTTGTCATTCTATGTATAGCAGCCTAGAGGTGGGTACATGGTGGTTCCTTCCCTGTCGTCTCTCTGACGGCGGTGAGAAGGATGAACAACGTGTGTGTGCACTGCGGAGGCCAATCAGAACGATCAGAATCAGCAGCAGTTTGTTCTCCTGAAGCCGTGCCTCTCCTCTCTGACCTAGTTCCAACAACATACTGTTGTTACTACGCTGTTTAGTCTGGCATGAAGTCAGTTGTCCTAGTAACACCCTACCTCTCTCTGCTACCTGAGGGGAGGACCTGGATCTCGTGTGTGTGTGTGCGTGCGTGCGTGCGTGCGGTGCGTGCGTGCGTGCGGTGCGTGCGTGCGTGCGTGTGTGTAACTTGAAACAACTTAGCACCCACATCTAAGTTGTGACATTGTCTTCCTATCAGTATTAGAAGCTATTGAGCCATGACTGTAACAAGGGAACGGTGTGTTGGTGATGTGACTCAGGACTAGCTGGAGGTTAGAGGATCAATGCTGACTTTTTCTTTTTGGAAAAGTCCCCAGCTCTGCATTTTTGACTTTCAGTGTCATTAGAGAAGATACTTACTATATTCTGACTATCTTCTCTAGTCATCAGAGAAGATAGTCAGCGAACTCACTCACTTATTTGTTAGTTATTTAATGAATGAGTTATTTAGTTTGTTCATTCCTTCGGTCATTCATGCACTTTCAGTTTTATTAGTTGGTTCAGTCGTTCACTCGTTGCACTGTGTCCTGACTGGAGAGGTTATTGAGTACCAGCCAGGTCCTGCAGCAACCAGCTATCTGTATCTGTACTCAGGGTGTGAATTATTATCTACTCACACCAGGGTGTGTGTGTGTGTGTGTGTGTGTGTGTGTGTGTGTGTGTGTGTGTGTGTGTGTGTGTGTGTGTGTGTGTGTGTGTGTGTGTGTGTGTGTGTGTGTGTGTTATTTCCAGTTAGCGAGAGGGAGTGGATGATGGAGAGAGAGGGAAGGAAAAATAATGAAATAGAGAATGAGAAAGAGATGGACTGTGAGGGAGATAGAGATGGACTGAGAGAGATAGCGAGGGAGAGAGAAAGAGAGATGGACTGAGAGAGAGGGAGAGAGAGAGAGAGAGAAAGCGACAGAGTGAGAAAGAGAGATTGTTTGTGGTCCATGGTTGAAGGCCTCGGCGGCCTTTGAGCTCAAACAGTTCTGATAAGCCGGTGGGAGCGGGAGACGTGATTGGCCGGATGGAGGCCACACTTGGAGCAGATCCCAGTCGATAAAAAGCCCTCTGAGAAGAACAATACATTACCATGTCAGAGAGAGATAAGGAAGGAGGGAGGGAGAGAGAGAGTTCAAAGGAAGTCAGAATTACCTACAAAAAACCTGTTCCCTGTACACACACGAGAATGTCAGTAATTGTGACATTCCAACTGCTACCACTACAACTGTCACAACCATATCTACAGCTCTTTCCACTGACTCACTACTACATTATACTACTATCTCCACTATCTCACAACTACTACATGGTACTACTATCTCCACTATCTCACTACTACATTATACTACTATCTCCACTATCTCACTACTACATTATACTACTATCTCCACTGACTCACAACTACTACATTATACTACTATCTCCACTATCTCACAACTACTACATTATACTACTATCTCCACTGACTCACTACTACATGGTACTACTATCTCCACTGACTCACTACTACATTATACTACTATCTCCACTGACTCACTACTACATTATACTACTATCTCTCTAGACAGTATCTATTACATGGTACTACTATCTCTATAGACAGTAACTACTATATGAAACTACTATCTCTGTAGACAGTAATTACTACATGGTACTACTATCTCTATAGACAGTAACTATTACATTGTACTATTATCTCTATAGACAGTAACTACTACATTATACTACTTCTCTCTAGACAGTCACTACTACATTATACTACTATCTCTATAGACAGTAACTATAATAGACCTCAAGGACAGCTCCTCTGTGTGTGTGTGTGTGTGTGCACGGTGGTGTGTGTGTAGATTTATCTCTACCATAAGTCACAGTGACACACCTGTTCCTGCCGTCGTGTATGATCTCACAGATCGCCACAGTTACAACCAGGTCAGCTGAGCTATAAACACCCAGCGTGTTTCTGTCTGTCACGCTAGTGTGTGTCTCTGTCTGTCTGTCTGAGAGAGAGAGAGACAGTTCCACAGTCACTAAAAAATGTACACACTGACGACTAACTGTGATAATGGTAATGATGATGAAGATACAGTATATTGATCGTATTTGTAATGATGTAATGATGAAGATGATGATGATGAAATAGTGATTGTGTGTGTGTGTGTGTGTGTGTGTAGGTCCACCTGCAGACGCAGCAGAAGGGGAAGATGGGGATGGTGAGCATGGCCATGCAGGTAGTGAAGAACGATGGAGCTCTGGCTCTGTACAACGGACTCAGCGCATCACTCTGCAGACAGGTAGGAGGATGGAGAGGGTGTGTGTTAGAGAGGGGGGAGGGGGGAGAGGGTGTGTGTTAGAGAGGGGGGAGGGGGAGAGGGTGTGTGTTAGAGAGGGGGGAGGGGGGAGAGGGTGTGTGTTAGAGAGGGGGGAGGGGGAGAGGGTATGTGTTAGAGAGGGGGGAGGGGGAGAGGGTGTTTGTTGGGGAGGGGGGAGGGGGGAGAAGGAGAGGGTGTGTGTTAGAGAGGGGGGAGGGGGAGAGGGTGTGTGTTAGAGAGGGGGGAGGGGGAGAGGGTGTGTGTTAGAGAGGGGGGAGGGGGGAGAGGGTGTGTGTTAGAGAGGGGGGAGGGGGGAGAGGGTGTGTGTTAGAGAGGGGGGAGGGGGGAGAGGGTATGTGTTAGAGAGGGGGGAGGGGGAGAGGGTGTTTGTTGGGGAGGGGGGAGGGGGGAGAAGGAGAGGGTGTGTGTTAGAGAGGGGGGAGGGGGAGAGGGTGTGTGTTAGAGAGGGGGGAGGGGGAGAGGGTGTGTGTTAGAGAGGGGGAGGGGGGAGAGGGTGTGTGTTAGAGAGGGGGGAGGGGGAGAGGGTATGTGTTAGAGAGGGGGGAGGGGGAGAGGGTGTGTGTTGGGGAGGGGGGAGGGGGGAGAAGGAGAGGGTGTGTGTTAGAGAGGGGGGAGGGGGAGAGGGTGTGTGTTAGAGAGGGGGGAGGGGGAGAGGGTGTGTGTTAGAGAGGGGGGAGGGGGGAGAGGGTGTGTGTTAGAGAGGGGGGAGAGGGGAGAAGGAGAGGGTGTGTGTTAGAGAGGGGGAGGGGGGAGAGGGTGTGTGTTAGAGAGGGGGGAGGGGGAGAAGGAGAGGGTGTGTGTTAGAGAGGGGGGAGGGGGAGAGGGTGTGTGTTAGAGAGGGGGGAGGGGGGAGAAGGAGAGGGTGTGTGTTAGAGAGGGGGGAGGGGGGAGAGGGTGTGTGTTAGAGAGGGGGGAGGGGGGAGAAGGAGAGGGTGTGTGTTAGAGAGGGGGGAGGGGGGAGAGGGTGTGTGTTAGAGAGGGGGGAGAGGGTGTGTGTTAGAGAGGGGGGAGAAGGAGAGGGTGTGTGTTAGGGAGGGGGGGATGGAGAGGGTGTGTGTTAGAGAGGGGGGAGGGGGGAGAAGGAGAGGGTGTGTGTTAGAGAGGGGGGAGAAGGAGAGGGTGTGTGTTAGAGAGGGGGGAGGGGGAGAAGGAGAGGGTGTGTGTTGGGGAGGGGGGAGAAGGAGAGGGTGTGTGTTAGAGAGGGGGGAGAAGGAGAGGGTGTGTGTTAGGGAGGGGGGAGAAGGAGAGGGTGTGTGTTAGAGAGGGGGAGAAGGAGAGGGTGTGTGTTAGAGAGGGGGGAGAAGGAGAGGGTGTGTGTTAGAGAGGGGGGAGAAGGAGAGGGTGTGTGTTAGGGAGGGGGGAGAAGGAGAGGGTGTGTATTAGAGAGGGGGGAGAAGGAGAGGGTGTGTGTTAGAGAGGGGGGAGGGGGGAGAAGGAGAGGGTGATAGAACTTTTTGGTAAAAACTCAACTCGTCGTGTTTGGAGGACAAAGAATGCTGAGTTGCATCCAAAGAACACCATACCTACTGTGAAGCATGGGGGTGGAAACATCATGCTTTGGGGCTGTTTTTCTGCAAAGGGACCAGGACGACTGATCCGTGTAAAGGAAAGAATGAATGGGGCCATGTGTCGTGAGATTTTGAGTGAAAACCTCCTTCCATCAGCAAGGGCATTGAAGATGAAACGTGGCTGGGTCTTTCAGCATGACAATGATCCCAAACACACCGCCCGGGCAACGAAGGAGTGGCTTCGTAAGGCAGAACGACAGATTTGTACCTTGTCAGCTCAGGGATTCAATCTTGCAACCTTTCGGTCACTAGTCCAACACTCTAACCACTAGACTACCTGCCACCCCTACACTCTAACCACTAGACTACCTGCCGCCACAATGCCTCACCTGGATCCAGTTTGTTTCATTGGCCAAGTGGAAGTTAGTAACCCCTCTGACAGTAGTGCATCACAGGAAACTCTCTATATGAAGACCAGTAGTGAGAATGGCAGTTGGTTACCACGGTAACACAGTGAGGAAGCTGGTGTAGGGTGAAGTTGCCCCTAGACACTGATCTCTGGTCAGTTTAGAATTTCCCCCACTAACGGTTAAGGTTGGGATTGAGGGAGGGGAAGCTGATCCTAGATCTGTACTGTAACGCCTCTACTGACACCTCTCTCTGGAGAGGAGCTGTTTCCTGTTTGTGACAGATGGGGCTCAGCTAGTGGTGGATTGAAGCTATGACACAACTAGAATGTCAGTAGGAACGCTACACATCGCTCTTTTTTCAATTTGTTGTACTTTTTCTCTCCTCTGCCCTCTACTATTGTCTCTCTCTCTCTCTCTCTCTCTCTCTCTCTCTCTCTCTCTCTCTCTCTCTCTCTCTCCTCTGCCCTCTACTATTGTCTCTCTCTCTCTCTCTTCTCTGCTCTCTACTATTGTCTCTCTCTCTCTCTCCTCTGCCCTCTACTATCGCCTCCTCCCTCCCTCCCTCCCTCCCTCCCTCCCTCTAGATGTCCTATTCTCTAACTAGGTTTGCTATCTATGAGACAGTCAGAGACATGTTGAGCAGCAGTAACCAGGGGCCCATGCCTTTCTACCAGAAGGTGCTGCTGGGGGCCTTCGGAGGTAGGGACACACACACACACACACACACACACACACACACACACACACACACACACACACACACACACACAGACACAGGCTTGCTCAAACACACGTGTATGCTGAACACACACGCACGCTGTCACAGTCTAAGGGTAATGCTCACACACACAGTCTTGTACAGCCAACCTTGTGGGGACACACAATTCAGTCCCATTCAAAATCCTATTTTCCCTAACTTTAACCCTAAAACTAACCCTAGCTCCTAACTCAAACTTAATTCCAGCACTAATTCTTACCTTCACCCTAAACCCCTAGACATGGCATTTGACCTTGTGGGGACTAACAAAATGTCCCCAGATGGTAAAATCTTTGTTATTTTATTATTATTGTGGGGACTTCTGGTCCCCACAATAATAATTAAACACTTACATTAAACACTTATTAAACACTTACATAATAATTAAACACACACACACACACACACACACACACACACACACACACACACACACACACACACACACACACACTAATCTCTGTCATGTGTCTAGGTTTTACTGGCGGGTTCATTGGTACTCCTGCAGACATGGTGAACGTCAGGTCAGAGAAACACCTTGTTAACACACACACACACACACACACACACACAGACACACACACACACACACAGAGAGAGAGAGATCTCTTGCATTTTATGATACTTAATCAATAGTTATAGTTTGGGTGTATGGTGTATAATTATTGTGATGTTTTAACTAATATACTAGTTTAATGGTTAGGTTTTATGTGTATAATTATTGTGATGGTTTAACTAATATACTAGTTTAATGGTTAGGGTGTATGGTGTATAATTATTGTGATGTTTTAACTAATATACTGGTTTAATAGTTAGGTTTTATGGTGTATAATTATTGTAATGTTTTAACTAATGTACTGGTTTTGCTCCTCAGGATGCAGAATGATGTTAAACTTCCCCCAGAGCTGAGGAGAAAGTGAGTGTTCCTGACCATTTAGACCACATGACATGCTGTTGATCTGACAATGTCTAACTCTCTGTCTCTCTCTGTCTAACTCTCTGTCTCTCTTTGTCTCTCTCTCTGTCTCTCTCTCTGTCTCTCTCTCTGTCTCTCTCTCTGTCTCTCTCTCTGTCTCTCTCTCTGTCTCTCTCTCTGTCTCTCTCTGTCTCTCTCTGTCTCAATCTCTCTCTCTCACTCTCTGTCTCTCTCAGCTACAAACATGCTGTGGACGGTCTCTTCAGGGTCTTCAGAGAAGGTAGGAATGTGTGATCTGTACTCAGACAGATGAAATGACAAGAGACCAGTTATGAGTTTAGAGAGGTAGCCACACGCTATCACTCCAATGCAAAACATTTTAAATAAAATATAGGACGATAGAAAGCTTTTGTTAAAAATATTGCTACAGTTTGTATTCTGCTGCTCCCCTCTGTGTGACCCCTGACCCCTCCCCTCTGACCTGTGTGTAGAGGGGGTGAGGAAGTTGTTCTCAGGAGCCACCATGGCCTCCAGCAGAGGAGCTCTGGTCACCGTGGGACAGGTATGATTGCACAGCACCCTGGGAAATGAAGTTTAATAGCGTTACGTATAGCAGTAGATTGTATAGATTAGGAGAGAGACACTAGTTGGTTGTCTTTAGATCTTCTCTTTATCTGTTGATGTATAACCCATCTCACCTTCCTCTCTCTATCTCACCCTCCTCCCTCTCTCCATCTCACCCTCTCTCCATCTCACCCTCTCTCCATCTCACCCTCCTCTCTCTCCATCTCACCCTCCTCTCTCTCCATCTCACCCTCCTCTCTCTCTCTCCATCTCACCCTCCTCTCTCTCTCCATCTCACCCTCCTCTCTCTCTCTCCATCTCACCCTCCTCTCTCTCTCCATCTCACCCTCCTCTCTCTCTCTCCATCTCACCCTCCTCTCTCTCTCTCTCCATCTCACCCTCCTCTCTCTCTCTCCATCTCACCCTCCTCTCTCTCTCTCCATCTCACCCTCCTCTCTCTCTCTCCATCTCACCCTCCTCTCTCTCTCTCCATCTCACCCTCCTCTCTCTCTCTCCATCTCACCCTCCTCTCTCTCTCTCCATCTCACCCTCCTCTCTCTCTCTCCATCTCACCCTCCTCTCTCTCTCTCCATCTCACCCTCCTCTCTCTCTCTCCATCTCACCCTCCATCTCACCCTCCTTGCTCTCCATCTTTCTCTCTCTTTCTCTCTTTCTCTCCACCCCCCCCCCCTCTCTCCCCTCCCTTCTCTCTCTGTAGTTGGCATGTTATGACCAGGCTAAACAGCTGGTGCTGTCTTCAGGCTTCATGGGAGATAACATCCTCACACACTTCCTGTCCAGCTTCATCGCTGTGAGTAACCGGGCTTCTTATTGGTTAAAATAGTGCAGAGTGCTGGTTGGATAAGGAACCAGAAGAATGTGATATGATGACAATGACATTGTTCATTGATAACTCAAAGAAAACGTCTGTCTGTCTGTCTGTGTCTGACTGTCTGTCTGTCTGTCTGTCTGTCTGTCTGTCTGTCTGTGTCTGTCTGTAGGGAGGCTGTGCTACGTTCCTGTGTCAGCCTCTAGATGTGATGAAGACCAGGTTGATGAACTCTAAAGGAGAATACTCAGTAAGTTACTCCATCCATCCCTCTCTCTTTCATCTCTCTCTTTCATCTCTCCATCCATCCCTCTCTCTTTCATCTCTCCATCCATCCCTCTCTCTTTCATCTCTCCATCCATCCCTCTCTCTTTCATCTCTCCATCCATCCCTCTCTCTTTCATCTCTCCATCCCTCTCTCTTTCATCTCTCCATCCATCCCTCTCTCTTTCATCTCTCCATCCACCCCTCTCTTTCATCTCTCCATCCACCCCTCTCTTTCATCTCTCCATCCACCCCTCTTTCATCTCTCCATCCACCCCTCTCTTTCATCTCTCCATCCACCCCTCTCTTTCATCTCTCCATCCATCCCTCTCTCTTTCATCTCTCCATCCCTCTCTCTTTCATCTCTCCATCCATCCCTCTCTCTTTCATCTCTCCATCCATCCCTCTCTCTTTCATCTCTCCATCCATCCCTCTCTCTTTCATCTCTCCATCCATCCCTCTCTTTCATCTCTCCATCCACCCCTCTCTTTCATCTCTCCATCCACCCCTCTCTTTCATCTCTCCATCCACCCCTCTCTTTCATCTCTCCATCCATCCCTCTCTCTTTCATCTCTCCATCCATCCCTCTCTCTTTCATCTCTCCATCCATCCCTCTCTCTTTCATCTCTCCATCCATCCCTCTCTCTTTCATCTCTCCATCCATCCCTCTCTCTTTCATCTCTCCATCCATCCATCCCTCTCTCTTTCATCTCCATCCATCCATCCCTCTCTCTTTCATCTCTCCATCTCTCTCTTTCATCTCTCCATCCCTCTCTTTCATCTCTCCATCCATCCATCCCCCTCTCTTTCATCTCTCCATCCATCCATCTCTCTCTCTTTCATCTCTCCATCCATCCATCCCTCTCTCTTTCATCTCTCCATCCATCCATCCCTCTCTCTTTCATCTCTCCATCCATCCATCCCTCTCTCTTTCATCTCTCCATCCATCCATCCCTCTCTCTTTCATCTCTCCATCCATCCATCCCTCTCTCTTTCATCTCTCCATCCATCCATCCCTCTCTCTTTCATCTCTCCATCCATCCATCTCTCTCTCTTTCATCTCTCCATCCATCCCTCTCTCACTCACTCTCTCTCACCATGTAACTGTGTGTGTTTCAGGGTGTGATACACTGTCTGAGAGTGACGGCTAAAGAGGGACCCAGGGCCTTCTACAAGGTGAGACACACTGGCAGTCCCAGAAACCCACCTAGCAGGCCAGCCTAAAAACCTTCACTCTGTGTGACTGTCTTTCTGACAGAGACTAGAGTTTCTAACTGATCTTGTAATCCTGGGTCTTACCTTAACGTATATATGAAGGCTGGGTCTTACCTTAACGTATATATGAAGGCTGGGTCTTACCTTAACATATATCTGAAGGCTGGGTCTTACCTTAACGTATATATGAAGGCTGGGTCTTACCTTAACGTATATATGAAGGCTGGGTCTTACCTTAACGTATATATGAAGGCTGGGTCTTACCTTAACATATATATGAAGGCTGGGTCTTACCTTAACATATATATGAAGGCTGGGTCTTACCTTAACGTATATATGAAGGATGGGTCTTACCTTAACATATATATGAAGGATGGGTCTTACCTTAACATATATATGAAGGATGGGTCTTACCTTAACATATATATGAAGGCTGGGTCTTACCTTAACATATATATGAAGGATGGGTCTTACCTTAACATATATATGAAGGCTGGGTCTTTCCTTAATGTATATATGAAGGCTGGGTCTTACCTTAACGTATATATGAAGGATGGGTCTTACCTTAACATATATATGAAGGATGGGTCTTACATTAACATATATATGAAGGATGGGTCTTACATTAACATATATATGAAGGCTGGGTCTTACCTTAACGTATATATGAAGGCTGGGTCTTACCTTAACGTATATATAATGGATGGGTCTTACCTTAACGTATATATGAAGGATGGGTCTTACCTTAACATATATATGAAGGCTGGGTCTTACATTAACATATATATGAAGGCTGGGTCTTACCTTAACGTATATATGAAGGCTGGGTCTTACCTTAACATATATATGAAGGCTGGGTCTTACCTTAACATATATATGAAGGCTAGGGTGAATCCTGGGTAAAGTTCTTCTCTGGCCATTTACACATCAGGGTCTTGAGTCATTAACCAAATCAGATGGAAGGGTATTGGCTGACTGTCCCATCCAGTGTCAGGGCCTTAACATATGGTCCAAGCCTGTCCAATGGGATTGCAAGGTTGTAATCAACTGTCCATCCCTGTGTAAAGGTCTTGACTAACTGTCCAATGCAGTTGCAAGAAAGTTAATTAACTGCCCAATTGCATTGCAAGGTTTTAACCTACTGTCCAATCACGGCAGCATGTAGACCAACGGTCCAATCCGGTGTCAGGGTCTTGACTAAGTGCCCAATGTTCAATCACATGTAACAATGTTGACTAGGTCTTGACTGACTGTCCAATGACGTGTCAGAATGCTAACTAACTGTCCAATGGCGTTGCAGGGTCTTGTTCCTGCAGGGATCCGTCTGATCCCTCACACGGTGCTCACCTTCATCTTCCTCGAGCAGCTCAAGAACAACTTCGGCATCGTTGTCATCTCCTGAGCACGCTCCGTGACCTACGACCTTTAACCTCCCCTGCCAAAATCATCCAATCCCCTGTCACTGCCACGGTGCCCCCACCCCCACCCCATGGCCCTGCGCTGTCTAATCACACACAGAGGTGGATGTAGGGATGGAATGTCTGCTATGCTATCCTACCCGGCCCTCTTTCACCTGCTCTGGAAATCAACCAATCACCCGGGGAAAAGACTACGAAGGAACTACCTACACCTGCACCATCACAGCCTTGTCTACAGGAAGAGTTGTCATAGCAACGCCAGTCAAACCCTGCTGTGACATCATCTTCATGCGTCTGTCATCATCAATAGTGCCATTCTCAATGGAGCCTGCGCCTCAAATCATACACTATTCCCTATGTAGCGCATTACTTATGACTCTTAATCTGTAGTGCACTTAACATGTAGCTCTGGTCAGAAGTAGAGCACTACGTAGGGAACATAGTGTCACCTGAGTTCACTCCCTAGACAGTGTTAATGTGTTTATACTGTAGCCTTCCACCACCATCATCATGTCTGTATCACCCAAATCAGTTCCATTCCACACCAGTCCTCATGTATTACTAGCAGTGTACTAGTTGTAGTAGTGTGTATTACTAGCTGTGTACTAGTTGTAGTATGTATTACTAGCTGTGTACTAGTTGTAGTATGTATTACTAGCGGTGTACTAGTTATAGTAGTATGTATTACTAGCGGTGTACTAGTTGTAGTAGTGTGTATTACTAGCGGTGTACTATTTGTAGTAGTATGTATTACTAGCAGTGTACTAGTTATAGTAGTATGTATTACTAGCGGTGTACTAGTTGTAGTAGTATGTATTACTAGCGGTGTACTAGTTGCAGTAGTATGTATTACTAGCGGTGTACTAGTTGTAGTAGTATGTATTACTAGCGGTGTACTAGTTATAGTAGTATGTATTACTAGCGGTGTACTAGTTGTAGTAGTATGTATTACTAGCGGTGTACTAGTTGTAGTAGTATGTATTACTAGCGGTGTACTAGTTGTAGTAGTATGTATTACTAGCGGTGTACTAGTTGTAGTAGTATGTATTACTAGCGGTGTACTAGTTGTAGTAGTATGTATTACTAGCGGTGTAGTAGTATGTATTACTAGCGGTGTAGTAGTATGCATTACTAGCGGTGTAGTAGTATGTATTACTAGCGGTGTAGTAGTATGTATTACTAGCGGTGTAGTAGTATGTATTACTAGCGGTGTAGTAGTATGTAGTAGTGTGTATTACTATAATGTATTACTGTAGATCACTACAACATTGTCCTTCTAACTGGAACCATCTCAGATACTGTCACATCGGGGGTGACGGTGACGAAGGTCCCTCTTCCTGTTCATAACACTGTCACAGCGGCAGGTAGCCTCGCGGTTCAGAGCGTCGGGCCAGTAACCCGACAGGTTGCCGTGTGGAATCCCCGAGCTGACGAGGTAATACATCTGGTGTTGTGCCCTCGAGGAAGACACTTAACCCTAATGTCTCTGGATAAGAGCGTCACTAAATGACTCAAATGGTCATGTACTGTGACAGGTCAGTGCTATTCCTGTTCATAAGGGATGCTTATTACTGTAACAGGAGATCAGTGCTATAACTAGAATCTTATGAATCTCACGTCACCAACTCAGAGACATTTGGGAGTGGCATTGGGTGACATAGGGTCCTATTCCTGCCTATAAGGGATGCTGCATAACAGGTTATAATGCCATAACACCATGGCTATAAAGCCATCGCATGCTTACAGACAAAGGTACTAAACAGAAGAAGTTGCCCCCTAGGCACTGATTCTGGGTCAGACATTAGTTGTATCCCCCTACCAGTTAAAGTTATTGTTGGGGCTAGGTGATCTGATCCTAGATCTGTGGTTAGGGACAACAGTAGAAATTCCCACCAAGGGCAATGTGACCATGAGATATAACTGGACAGAGATAAGAGACGTATAGTGAACAGGTTGTACACTACCTTTGACCAGGCCCCATAGGGCCCTATAGGAGATCATTTAGAGATACTGTGAGTTAGAGAGAGATACTGTTTACTGGGGCCTGGATGGAACTGCTGTCTTTAAGGCACTTTATTAAATACAAACACACACACACAGGTGCACTCAAACACACACACACAGGTGCACTCAAACACACACACACAGGTGCACTCAAACACACACACACAGGTGCACTCAAACACACACACACAGGTGCACTCAAACACACACACACAGGTGCACTCAAAAACACACACACACACAGGTGCACTCAAACACACACACACACAGGTGCACTCAAACACACACACACAGGTGCACTCAAAAACACACACACACACACAGGTGCACTCAAACACACACATATTCACACTCATCTAAGACAAACAGACGAACCCTACAGGTAACTTCAGGCAGTTATCTGTATGTAATAGGGCAGTTTGTGGGGGACACACCCACAGTGAGTTCCAGTGAGTCAGGATGCCTTTTCCTCTGTGGCCTGCAGGGGGCAGCATGGTACTGTGTGTGTTTGGGAGACTGGTCATTATGAATGAGTGACTGATTATTAACAGACACGTATGTCTCTGTGTGAATGAGAGAGGATTCATTCATAAATACTACTGTGTCAGTGTGTGTTTCAGTTAATTGTGTGACTGTATTTGATAGGCCATTATTAAAGAGTGGTATTTGGGGAACCACCCCTTGTACACGCGCGCACACACACACACACAGACACACAATCTGTAGGAATGGAAAGGAGATTGTAGAACCCAGCTCTGTGCGGCTGTACATGTATGGGTCTGTATTTTGTAGATTGTTTTTTGAATTAAAATACTAATAAATAATAACTGTCACTTTCTCTGTGGGGGGGCTTGGGGGTGAACGTAATGGATCTCCTTGCTGACTTGTGTCCAAGGTCTGTCTGAATATTGATACTCTGTCTCCCCCTATTGGTCGTGGTGAGCAGTGCTCTTCAGTTCTGAAGCTCAGTCTTCATTCATCGCCTGGTGAGGAGCTATGAAATATGGTTCTCTTTTAAGATATCAGAAAGACGCTGAACCAGAAACACAGGAGAGAAACTGACTGCCGAGGTAGGCTACTCAGCAACTCTGACTAAAATGTCGGCTGTCCTCGCTTCCACAACCCGAAGATATGTGTCTGACGTGGGCAGTTTGCTTTTTCATGACGACAGGACCACACTACACACACACAGAGACACACACAGGCACACACACACAGAGACACGCACACACACACACTTACGCACACTCCTCTCTGATGGGACTCTATTCATTAGAACTGTGGTGAAAATCAGCTGCCCTACAGGCGACACTAAATCACACAATGTTCCCTCTTTAGGGCGCTGGTAGTACTCTCTATGGGGTAGAGGCTGCCCTACAGGCGACACTAAATCACACAATGTTCCCTCTTTAGGGCGCTGGTAGTACTCTCTATGGGGTAGAGGCTGCCCTACAGGCTACACTAAATCACACAACATTCCCTCTTTAGGGCGCTGGTAGTACTCTCTATGGGGTAGAGGCTACCCTACAGGCTACACTAAATCACACAACATTCCCTCTTTAGGGCGCTGGTAGTACTCTCTATGGGGTAGAGGCTACCCTACAGGCGACACTAAATCACACAATGTTCCCTCTTTAGGGCGCTGGTAGTACTCTCTATGGGGTAGAGGCTGCCCTACAGGCTACACTAAATCACACAATGTTCCCTCTTTAGGGCGCTGGTAGTACTCTCTATGGGGTAGAGGCTGCCCTACAGGCTACACTAAATCACACAATGTTCCCTCTTTAGGGCGCTGGTAGTACTCTCTATGGGGTAGAGGCTGCCCTACAGGCTACACTAAATCACACAATGTTCCCTCTTTAGGGCGCTGGTAGTACTCTCTATGGGGTAGAGGCTGCCCTACAGGCTACACTAAATCACACAATGTTCCCTCTTTAGGGCGCTGGTAGTACTCTCTATGGGGTAGAGGCTGCCCTACAGGCTACACTAAATCACACAATGTTCCCTCTTTAGGGCGCTGGTAGTACTCTCTATGGGGTAGAGGCTGCCCTACAGGCTACACTAAATCACACAATGTTCCCTCTTTAGGGCGCTGGTAGTACTCTCTATGGGGTAGAGGCTGCCCTACAGGCTACACTAAATCACACAATGTTCCCTCTTTAGGGCGCTGGTAGTACTCTCTATGGGGTAGAGGCTGCCCTACAGGCGACACTAAATCACACAATGTTCCCTCTTTAGGGCGCTGGTAGTACTCTCTATGGGGTAGAGGCTGCCCTACAGGCGACACTAAATCACACAATGTTCCCTCTTTAGGGCGCTGGTAGTACTCTCTATGGGGTAGAGGCTGCCCTACAGGCTACACTAAATCACACAATGTTCCCTCTTTAGGGCGCTGGTAGTACTCTCTATGGGGTAGAGGCTGCCCTACAGGCTACACTAAATCACACAATGTTCCCTCTTTAGGGCGCTGGTAGTACTCTCTATGGGGTAGAGGCTGCCCTACAGGCTACACTAAATCACACAATGTTCCCTCTTTAGGGCGCTGGTAGTACTCTCTATGGGGTAGAGGCTGCCCTACAGGCTACACTAAATCACACAATGTTCCCTCTTTAGGGCGCTGGTAGTACTCTCTATGGGGTAGAGGCTGCCCTACAGACTACACTAAATCACACAATGTTCCCTCTTTAGGGCGCTGGTAGTACTCTCTATGGGGTAGAGGCTGCCCTACAGGCTACACTAAATCACACAATGTTCCCTCTTTAGGGCGCTGGTAGTACTCTCTATGGGGTAGAGGCTGCCCTACAGGCTACACTAAATCACACAATGTTCCCTCTTTAGGGCGCTGGTAGTACTCTCTATGGGGTAGAGGCTGCCCTACAGGCTACACTAAATCACACAATGTTCCCTCTTTAGGGCGCTGGTAGTACTCTCTATGGGGAAGAGGCTGCCCTACAGGCGACACTAAATCACACAATGTTCCCTCTTTAGGGCGCTGGGAGTACTCTCTATGGGGTAGAGGCTCCCCTACAGGCTACACTAAATCACACAATGTTCCCTCTTTAGGGCGCTGGTAGTACTCTCTATGGGGTAGAGGCTGCCCTACAGGCGACACTAAATCACACAATGTTCCCTCTTTAGGGCGCTGGTAGTACTCTCTATGGGGAAGAGGCTGCCCTACAGGCGACACTAAATCACACAATGTTCCCTCTTTAGGGCGCTGGTAGTACTCTCTATGGGGTAGAGGCTGCCCTACAGGCTACACTAAATCACACAATGTTCCCTCTTTAGGGCGCTGGTAGTACTCTCTATGGGGTAGAGGCTGCCCTACAGGCGACACTAAATCACACAATGTTCCCTCTTTAGGGCGCTGGTAGTACTCTCTATGGGGTAGAGGCTGCCCTACAGGCTACACTAAATCACACAATGTTCCCTCTTTAGGGCGCTGGTAGTACTCTCTATGGGGTAGAGGCTGCCCTACAGGCTACACTAAATCACACAATGTTCCCTCTTTAGGGCGCTGGTAGTACTCTCTATGGGGTAGAGGCTGCCCTACAGGCGACACTAAATCACACAATGTTCCCTCTTTAGGGCGCTGGTAGTACTCTCTATGGGGTAGAGGCTGCCCTACAGGCGACACTAAATCACACAATGTTCCCTCTTTAGGGCGCTGGTAGTACTCTCTATGGGGTAGAGGCTGCCCTACAGGCTACACTAAATCACACAATGTTCCCTCTTTAGGGCGCTGGTAGTACTCTCTATGGGGTAGAGGCTGCCCTACAGGCTACACTAAATCACACAATGTTCCCTCTTTAGGGCGCTGGTAGTACTCTCTATGGGGTAGAGGCTGCCCTACAGGCTACACTAAATCACACAATGTTCCCTCTTTAGGGCGCTGGTAGTACTCTCTATGGGGTAGAGGCTGCCCTACAGGCTACACTAAATCACACAATGTTCCCTCTTTAGGGCGCTGGTAGTACTCTCTATGGGGTAGAGGCTGCCCTACAGGCTACACTAAATCACACAATGTTCCCTCTTTAGGGCGCTGGTAGTACTCTCTATGGGGTAGAGGCTGCCCTACAGGCTACACTAAATCACACAATGTTCCCTCTTTAGGGCGCTGGTAGTACTCTCTATGGGGTAGAGGCTGCCCTACAGGCTACACTAAATCACACAATGTTCCCTCTTTAGGGCGCTGGTAGTACTCTCTATGGGGTAGAGGCTGCCCTACAGGCTACACTAAATCACACAATGTTCCCTCTTTAGGGCGCTGGTAGTACTCTCTATGGGGTAGAGGCTGCCCTACAGGCTACACTAAATCACACAATGTTCCCTCTTTAGGGCGCTGGTAGTACTCTCTATGGGGTAGAGGCTGCCCTACAGGCTACACTAAATCACACAATGTTCCCTCTTTAGGGCGCTGGTAGTACTCTCTATGGGGAAGAGGCTGCCCTACAGGCGACACTAAATCACACAATGTTCCCTCTTTAGGGCGCTGGTAGTACTCTCTATGGGGTAGAGGCTCCCCTACAGGCTACACTAAATCACACAATGTTCCCTCTTTAGGGCGCTGGTAGTACTCTCTATGGGGTAGAGGCTGCCCTACAGGCGACACTAAATCACACAATGTTCCCTCTTTAGGGCGCTGGTAGTACTCTCTATGGGGAAGAGGCTGCCCTACAGGCGACACTAAATCACACAATGTTCCCTCTTTAGGGCGCTGGTAGTACTCTCTATGGGGTAGAGGCTGCCCTACAGGCTACACTAAATCACACAATGTTCCCTCTTTAGGGCGCTGGTAGTACTCTCTATGGGGTAGAGGCTGCCCTACAGGCGACACTAAATCACACAATGTTCCCTCTTTAGGGCGCTGGTAGTACTCTCTATGGGGTAGAGGCTGCCCTACAGGCTACACTAAATCACACAATGTTCCCTCTTTAGGGCGCTGGTAGTACTCTCTATGGGGTAGAGGCTGCCCTACAGGCTACACTAAATCACACAATGTTCCCTCTTTAGGGCGCTGGTAGTACTCTCTATGGGGTAGAGGCTGCCCTACAGGCGACACTAAATCACACAATGTTCCCTCTTTAGGGCGCTGGTAGTACTCTCTATGGGGTAGAGGCTGCCCTACAGGCGACACTAAATCACACAATGTTCCCTCTTTAGGGCGCTGGTAGTACTCTCTATGGGGTAGAGGCTGCCCTACAGGCGACACTAAATCACACAATGTTCCCTCTTTAGGGCGCTGGTAGTACTCTCTATGGGGTAGAGGCTGCCCTACAGGCTACACTAAATCACACAATGTTCCCTCTTTAGGGCGCTGGTAGTACTCTCTATGGGGTAGAGGCTGCCCTACAGGCTACACTAAATCACACAATGTTCCCTCTTTAGGGCGCTGGTAGTACTCTCTATGGGGTAGAGGCTGCCCTACAGGCTACACTAAATCACACAATGTTCCCTCTTTAGGGCGCTGGTAGTACTCTCTATGGGGTAGAGGCTGCCCTACAGGCTACACTAAATCACACAATGTTCCCTCTTTAGGGCGCTGGTAGTACTCTCTATGGGGTAGAGGCTGCCCTACAGGCTACACTAAATCACACAATGTTCCCTCTTTAGGGCGCTGGTAGTACTCTCTATGGGGTAGAGGCTTCCATTTAGAATGCACCCCATGCTTTCTGTCAACGACTGACATGTAACAAGGTCTGACTGCTGGTGTCAATCAACACCTCTCTTTCTTCCCTCTCTACTTCTGTCTTTCACATTCTCTCTCTTTTTTCTCTCTCTTTCTTCTTCTCTCTGTCACGTCTCCCTCTCTTATTCTTATCTTCTCTCTCTCTTCTCTCTCTCCTCTCTCTCTCTCTCTCTCTTTCCTTCCTCTCTCTCTCTCTCTCTCTCTCTCTCCCTCCCCTCTCTCTCTCCCTCCCCTCTCTCTCTTTCCTTCCTCTCTCTCTCTCTCTCTGTCTCTCTCTCTCCCTCCCCTCTCTCTCTCCCTCCCCGCTCTCTCTTTCCTCTCTATCTCGTTCCTCTGTCTCTCTCTCTCTCTCTGACGCCAACACATTATAATATAAATAAACTAGTTTCTATAAAGACAACAATCAGCGTAAGATGAAAACGTGGTAAAGCCCAACGTGAGTGTTGAGAGCTGAGTGTACTTCCAGCTCCAGAAACAACGTTCAGGGTCACAGACACTCTACACTGTCAGAGTCGACGACAAAGAGACACCAAACAACATTCATCTCTCTGTTCTTCATCCCTCTACACCTCCATTCATCTCTCTGTTCTTCATCCCTCTACACCTCCATTCATCTCTCTGTTCTTCATCCCTCTACACCTCCATTCATCTCTCCGTTCTTCATCCCTCTACACCTCCATTCATCTCTCTGTTCTTCATCCCTCTACACCTCCATTCATCTCTCTGTTCTTCATCCCTCTACACCTCCATTCATCTCTCTGTTCTTCATCCCTCTACACCTCCATTCATCTCTCCGTTCTTCATCCCTCTACACCTCCATTCATCTCTCTGTTCTTCATCCCTCTACACCTCCATTCATCTCTCTGTTCTTCATCCCTCTACACCTCCATTCATCTCTCTGTTCTTCATCCCTCTACACCTCCATTCATCTCTCTGTGCTTCATCCCTCTACACCTCCATTCATCTCTCTGTTCTTCATCCCTCTACACCTCCATTCATCTCTCTGTTCTTCATCCCTCTACACCTCCATTCATCTCTCTGTTCTTCATCCCTCTACACCTCCATTCATCTCTCCGTTCTTCATCCCTCTACACCTCCATTCATCTCTCCATTCTTCATCCCTCTACACCTCCATTCATCTCTCCGTTCTTCATCCCTCTACACCTCCATTCATCTCTCTGTTCTTCATCCCTCTGCACCTCCATTCATCTCTCTGTTCTTCATCCCTCTACACCTCCATTCATCTCTCCGTTCTTCATCCCTCTGCACCTCCATTCATCTCTCTGTTCTTCATCCCTCTACACCTCCATTCATCTCTCTGTTCTTCATCCCTCTGCACCTCCATTCATCTCTCCGTTCTTCATCCCTCTACACCTCCATTCATCTCTCCGTTCTTCATCCCTCTACACCTCCATTCATCTCTCTGTTCTTCATCCCTCTGCACCTCCATTCATCCACGTCGTCCTTTCAATGAAACACCTACACTGTGCACGCACGTGTCAGAGTTACCTGGAGTCCTTTCATATCAAATCAGATGTTATCGGTCACATACACATATTTAGCAGGTGTTATTGGTCACATACACATATTTAACAGATGTTATTGGTCACATACACATATTTAACAGATGTTATTGGTCACATACACATATTTAGTAGATGTTATTGGTCACATACACATATTTAACAGATGTTATTGGTCACATACACATATTTAACAGATGTTATTGGTCACATACACATATTTAACAGATGTTATTGGTCACATACACATATTTAACAGATGTTATTGGTCACATACACATATTTAACAGATGTTATTGGTCACATACACATATTTAACAGATGTTATTGGTCACATACACATATTTATCAGATGTTCTTGGTCACATACACATATTTAACAGATGTTATCGGTCACATACACATATTTAACAGATGTTACTGGTCACATACACATATTTAACAGATGTTATTGGTCACATACACATATTTAACAGATGTTGTTGGTCACATACACATATTTAGCAGATGTTATTGGTCACATACACATATTTAACAGATGTTATTGGTCACATACACATATTTAACAGATGTTATTGGTCACATACACACATTTAACAGATGTTATTGGTCACATACACATATTTAACAGATGTTATCGGTCACATACACATATTTAGCAGATGTTATTGGTCACATACACATATTTAACAGATGTTATTGGTCACATACACATATTTAACAGATGTTATTGGTCACATACACATATTTATCAAATCAAATCAAATCAAGTCTATTTTATATAGCCCTTCATACATCAGCTAATATCTTGAAGTGGTGTATAGAAACCCAGCCTAATACCCCAAACGGTGTAGAAGCACGGCGGCTAGGAAAAACTCCCTAGAAAGGCCAAAACCTAGGAAGAAACCTAGAGAGGAACCAGGCTGTGAGGGGTGGCCAGGCCTCTTCTGGCTGTGCCGGTTGGAGATTATAACAGAACATGGCCAAGATGTTCAAATGTTCATAAATGTTCACAAATCATAATCAGGAGTAAATGTCAGTTGGCTTTTCATAGCCGATCATTAAGAGTATCTCTACCGCTCCTGCGGTCTCTAGAGAGTTGAAAACAGCAGGTCTGGGACAGGTAGCACGTCCGGTGGACAGGTCAGGGTTCCATAGCCGCAGGCAGAACAGTTGAAACTGGAACAGCAGCAAGGCCAGGTGGACTGGGGACAGCATGGAGTCATCATGCTCGGTAGTCCTGAAGCATGGTCCTAGGGCTCAGGTCCTCTGAGAGAGAGAAAGAAAAAGAGAAGGAGAGCATTAGAGAGAGCATACTTAAATTCACACAGGACACCGGATAAGACAGGAGAAGTATTCCAGATATAACCAACTGACCCTAGCCCCCCGACACATAAACTACTGCAGCATAAATACTGGAGGCTGAGACAGGAGGGGTCAGGAGACACTGTGGCCCCATCCGATGATACCCCCGGACAGGGCCAAACAGGAAGGATATAACCCCACCCACTCTGCCAAAGCACAGCCCCCGCACCACTAGAGGGATATCTTCAACCAACAACTTACCGTCCTGAAACAAGGCCGAGTATAGCCCACAAAGAACTCCACCACAGCACAAACCAAGGGGGGGCGCCAACCCAGACAGGAAGATCACGTCAGTAACTCAACCCACTCAAGTGACGCACCCCTCCTAGGGACGGCATGAAAGAGCACCAGTAAGCCAGTGACTCAGCCCCTGTAATAGGGTTAGAGGCAGAGAATTCCAGTGGAGAGAGGGGAACCGGCCAGGCAGAGACAGCAAGGGCGGTTCGTTGCTCCAGAGCCTTTCCGTTCACCTTCACACTCCTGGGCCAGACTACACTCAATCACATGACCTACTGAAGAGATAAGTCTTCAGTAAAGACTTAAAGGTTGAGACCGAGTCTGCGTCTCTCACATGGGTAGGCAGACCATTCCATAAAAATGGAGATCGATAGGAGAAAGCCCTGCCTCCAGCTGTTTGCTTAGAAATTCTAGGGACAATTAGGAGGCCTGCGTCTTGTGACCGTAGCGTACGTGTAGGTATGTACGGCAGGACCAACTCGGAAAGATAGGGAGGAGCAAGCCCATATAACGCTTTATAGGTTAACAGTAAAACTTTGAAATCAGCCCTTGCCTTAACAGGAAGCCAGTGTAGGGAAGCTAGCACTGGAGTAATATGATCAAATTTCTTGGTTCTAGTCAGGATTCTAGCAGCCGTATTTAGCACTAACTGAAGTTTATTTAGTGCTTTATCCGGGTAGCCGGAAAGTAGAGCATTGCAGTAGTCTAACCTAGAAGTAACAAAAGCATGGATTAATTTTTCTGCATCATTTTTGGACAGAAAATTTCAGATTTTTGCAATGTTACGTAGATGGAAAAAAGCTGTCCTTGAAACAGTCTTGATATGTTCGTCAAAAGAGAGATCAGGGTCCAGAGTAACGCCGAGGTCCTTCACAGTTTTATTTGAGACGACTTTACAACCATCAAGATTAATTGTCAGATTTAACAGAATATCTCTTTGTTTCTTGGGACCTAGAACAAGCATCTCTGTTTTGTCCGAGTTTAAAAGTAGAACGTTTTCAGCCATCCACTTCCTTATGTCTGAAACACAGGCTTCTAGCGAGGGCAATTTTGGGGCTTCACCATGTTTCATTGAAATGTACAGCTGTGTGTCATCCGCATAGCAGTGAAAGTTAACATTATGTTTTCGAATGACATCCCCAAGAGGTAAAATATATAGTGAAAACAGTAGTGGTCCTAAAACGGAACCTTGAGGAACACCGAAATGTACAGTTGATTTGTCAGAGGACAAAACATTCACAGAGACAAACTGATATCTTTCCGACAGATAAGATCTAAACCAGGCCAGAACTTGTCCGTGTAGACCAATTTGGGTTTCCAGTCTCTCCAAAAGAATGTGGTGATCGATGGTATCAAAGGCAGCACTAAGGTCTAGTAGCACGAGGACAGATGCAGAGCCTCGGTCTGACGCCATTAAAAGGTCATTTACCACCTTCACAAGTGCAGTCTCAGTGCTATGATGGGGTCTAAAACCAGACTGAAGCATTTTGTATACATTGTTTGTCTTCAGGAAGGCAGTGAGTTGCTGCGCAACAGCTTTTTCATATTTTTTTGAGAGGAATGGAAGATTCGATATAGGCCGATAGTTTTTTATATTTTCTGGGTCAAGGTTTGGCTTTTTCAAGAGAGGCTTTATTACTGCCACTTTTAGTGAGTTTGGTACACATCCGGTGGATAGAGAGCCGTTTATTATGTTCAACATAGGAGGGCCAAGCACATGAAGCAGCTCTTTCAGTAGTTTAGTTGGAATAGGATCCAGTATGCAGCTTGAAGGTTTAGAGGCCATGATTATTTTCGTCATTGTGTCAAGAGATATAGTACTAAAACACTTAAGTGTCTCTCTTGAACCTAGGTCCTGGCAGAGTTGTGCAGACTCAGGACAGTTAAGCTTTGGAGGAATACGCAGATTTAAAGAGGAGTCCGTAATTTGCTTTCTAATGATCATAATCTATTCCTCAAAGAAGTTCATGAATTTATTACTGCTGAAGTGAAAGCCATCCTCACTTGGGGAATGCTGCTTTTTAGTTAGCTTTGCAACAGTATCAAAAATAAATTTTGGATTGTTTTTATTTTCCTCAATTAAGTTGGAAAAGTAGGATGATCGAGCAGCAGTGAGGGCTCTTCGATACTGCACGGTACTGTCTTTCCAAGCTAGCCGGAAGACTTCCAGTTTGGTGTGGCGCCATTTCCGTTCGAATTTTCTGGATGCTTGCTTCAGAGCTCGGGTATTTTCTGTATACCAGGGAGCTAGTTTCTTACGACAAATGTTTTTAGTTTTTAGGGGTGCAACTGCATCTAGGGTATTGCGCAAGGTTAAATTGAGTTCCTCAGTTAGGTGGTTAACTGATTTTTGTTCTCTGACGTCCTTGGGTAGGCAGAAAGAGTCTGGAAGGGCATCAAGAAATCTTTGTGTTGTCTGAGAATTTATAGCACGACTTTTGATGCTCCTTGGTTGGGGTCTGAGCAGAATATTTGTTGCGATTGCAAATGTAATAAAATGGTGGTCCGATAGTCCAGGATTATGAGGAAAAACATTAAGATCCACAACATTTATTCCATGGGACAAAACTAGGTCCAGAGTATGACTGTGGCAGTGAGTAGATCCAGAGACATGTTGGACAAAACCCACTGAGTTGATGATGGCTCCAAAAGCCTTTTGGAGTGGGTCTGTGGACTTTTCCATATGAATATTAAAATCACCAAAAATTAGAATATTATCTGCTATGACTACAAGGTCCGATAGGAATTCAGGGAACTCAGTGAGGAACGCTGTATATGGCCCAGGAGGCCTGTAAACAGTAGCTATAAAAAGTGATTGAGTAGGCTGCATAGATTTCATGACTAGAAGCTCAAAAGACGAAAACGTCATTTTTTTTTTTTTTTGTAAATTGAAATTTGCTATCGTAAATGTTAGCAACACCTCCGCCTTTGGGGGATGCACGGGGGATATGGTCACTAGTGTAACCAGGAGGTGAGGCCTCATTTAACACAGTAAATTCATCAGCCTTAAGCCATGTTTCAGTCAGGCCAATCACATTAAGATTATGATCAGTGATTAGTTAATTGACTATAACTGCCTTTGAAGTGAGGGATCTAACATTAAGTAGCCCTATTTTGACATGTGAGGTATCACGATCTCTTTCAATAATGGCAGGAATGGAGGAGGTCTTTATCCTAGTGAGATTGCTAAGGCGAACACCGCCATGTTTAGTTTTGCCCGACCTAGGTCGAGGCACAGACACGGTCTCAATGGGGATAGCTGAGCTGACTACACTGACTGTGCTAGTGGCAGACTCCACTAAACTGGCAGGCTGGCTAACTGCCTGCTGCCTGGCCTGCACCCTATCTCATTGTGGAGCTAGAGGAGTTAGAGCCCTGTCTATGTCCGTAGATAAGATGAGAGCACCCCTCCAGCTAGGATGGAGTCTGTCACTCCTCAGCAGGTCAGGCTTGGTCCTGTTTGTGGGTGAGTCCCAGAAAGAGGGCCAATTATCTACAAATTCTATCTTTTGGGAGGGGCAGAAAACAGTTTTCAACCAGCGATTGAGTTGTGAGACTCTGCTGTAGAGCTCATCACTCCCCCTAACTGGGAGGGGGCCAGAGACAATTACTCAATGCCGACACATCTTTCTAGCTGATTTACACACTGAAGCTATGTTGCGCTTGGTGACCTCTGACTGTTTCATCCTAACATCGTTGGTGCCGACGTGGATAACAATATCTCTATACTCTCTACACTCGCCAGTTTTAGCTTTAGCCAGCACCATCTTCAGATTAGCCTTAACGTCGGTAGCCCTGCCCCCTGGTAAACAGTGTATGATCGCTGGGTGATTCGTTTTAAGTCTAATACTGCGGGTAATGGAGTCGCCAATGACGAGGGTTTTCAATTTTTCTGAGCTAAAGGTGGGAAGCTTCGGCGTCTCAGACCCCGTAACGGGAGGAGTAGAGACAAGAGAAGACTCGGCCTCAGACTCCGACTCGCTACTTAATGGGGAAAACCGGTTGAACATTTCTGTCGGCTGAATGAGCGACACCAGTTGAGTATTCCTACAGCATTTCCCTCCAGAAGCCATGAGAAAGTTGTCCGGCTGTGGGGACTGTGCGAGGGGATTTATACTAACGTTACTATCTGTACTTAATGGTGGCACAGACGCTGTTTCATCCTTTCCTACACTGAAATTACCCTTGTCTAACGATTGCGTCTGAAGCTGGGCTTGTAACACAGCTATCCTCGCCGCAAGGCGCTCGTTCTCCTGTATATTATAAGTACAGCGTCTGCAATAGGAAGTGACGTCAACCTCTGCCATCACAATACACATATTTAACAGATGTTATTGGTCGAATACACATATTTAACAGATGTTATTGGTCACATACACATATTTAGCAGATGTTATTGGTCACATACACATATTTAACAGATGTTATTGGTCACATACACATATTTAACAGATGTTATTGGTCACATACACATATTTAACAGATGTTATTGCGGGTGTAGAGAAATGCTTGTGTTTCTAGCTCCAACAGTGCAGTAGTATCTAACAATTCACAACAATACACATAAATATAAAACTGAATGTGTGATAATGTAGGTCCCTTGGCTGCGGCCCATCTTGATAAATCCCTTTACAGTCACTGAGATATTCCATAATAAGTTTACTCTTTCTGAGTCCTTGAGAAGTTGAGTGTGTACGTACGTGCGTGTCTGTGTGTGTCTGTGCGTGTGTGCGTGCCTGTGTGTCAAACATAAAACGTCTTGATAAAAAACCCTCTTAGGAAAATATTTTTGTGATGACATTCTGTAACTTCAAATCGCCTGTCCTTTCTCTGTCATAAATATTCCATCAGTCCAGACACTGATAGACCTTGAGGCGCTCATCCCAATCGATTATAACCCTTTTCATATAAAAAAATGTATATAATTTATCTCTGTGCCAAAACAGGAGACAGAAAGGATGACCACACTAATTTGTGTGTGAAGATTGTTCCTAATAACTTTGAGGACAACTAAATATCCTCATTAAAACGAGCCATTGGTCAAAGACTACAAAATTTGAATTTCTTTAGTAAAAAGGCATAATAATACTCTTTAACATATCTGTTTTATTGTCAGAGAGGGAAATTAGTTCTGGAAGACATCTCCCTATTTAGATGGTAACAGCTGCTCACCCCCCCCCCCCCCCCCCAGGTGTACGGTATAGAAGACATCTCCTGACACACACTGACACACACTGACACACAGATACACACTGACACACAGATACACACTGACACACAGATACACACTGACACACAGACACACACTGACACACACTGACACACTGACACACACTGACACACAGATACACACTGACACACAGATACACACTGACACACAGATACTCACAGACACACACTGACACACTGACACACACTGACACACAGATACACACTGACGCACAGACACACACTGACACACAGACACACACTGACACACAGACACACACTGACGCACAGATACACACTGACGCACAGACACACACTGACACACAGACACACACTGACACACAGATACACACTGACACACAGATACACACTGACACACAGACACACACTGACACACAGATACACACTGACACACACTGACAGACAGACACACACTGACGCACAGATACACACTGACGCACAGACACACACTGACACACAGACACACACTGACACACAGATACACACTGACACACAGATACACACTGACACACAGACACACACTGACACACAGATACACACTGACACACACTGACACACAGACACACACAGACACACAGACACACACTGACACACAGATACACACTGACACACAGACACACACTGACACACAGATACACACTGACACACAGATACTCACAGACACACACTGACACACTGACACACACTGACACACAGATAAACACTGACACACACTGACACACAGATACACACATATACACACATATACACACATATACACACTGACACACAGATACACACAGACACACACTGACACACAGACACACACAGACACACAGACACACACTGACACACACTTACACACACTTACACACACTGACACACATAGACACACATAGACACACACAGACACACATAGACAGACTCACATAGACACACAGACTCACAGACACACAGACACACACAGACACACAGACACTGCACATCACAGGAGGTTGGTGGCACCTTAATTGGGGAGGATGGGCTTGTGTTGATGGCTGAAGTGGAACTAGTGGAATGGTATCAAATACATCAAACACATGGTTTCCAGGTGTTTAATGCCATTTAATTTGTTCCGTTTCGGCCATTATTATGAGGCGTCCTCCCCTCACCAGGCTCCTGTGGTGCAAACAAACACACACACAAACACACACACACACAGACACAGACACAAACACACACGCAGACACAGACAGAGTGTTGGTCGTTACCCCTGCTGTCGCCTCTACGGGTGACTAATGTGCCCTCTCCCTCTCGCCGCACTGAGACCTGGGCCCTGACAGTAAATCTTAGTAAGACTAAAATAATGCTGTTCCAAAAAATGTCCAGTCGCCAGGACCACAAATACAAATTCCATCTAGACACTGTTGCCCTAGAGCACACAAAAACTGTACATACCTTGGCCTAAACATCAGCGCCACAGGTAACTTCCACAAAGCTGGGAACGATCTGAGAGACAAGGCAAGAAGGGCATTCTATGCCATCAAAAGGAGCATAAAATTCAACATACCAATTAGGATCTGGCTAAAAACACTTGAATCAGTTATAGAACCCATTGCCCTTTATGGTTGTGAGGTCTGGGGTCCGCTCACCAACCAAGAATTCACAAAATGGGACAAACACCAAATTGAGACTGCATTTACAACGTTAAACACCAAATAATGCATGAGGAGCAGAATTAGGCCGATACCCGCTAATTATCAAAATCCAGAAAAGAGACGTTCAATTCCACAACCACCTAAAAGGAAGCGATTCCCTAACCTTCCATAACAAAGCCATCACCTACAGAGATAATTACTTCACACACTGGAAAGAATTTACAAAAAAACAGAGCAAACTAGTGTCACGAACCGGCTCAAAGCCCGTAACAAAAGGGAGACAACGTGGAGATAAGGAGTAACAAAATATATTTATTAACTAAGGTAACCTAAATGCAATTAACAATGGTGTGTGTAATCAGTAATCAGTAGTGTAAGTGAGTGTTTTGCATGCATGTGATAATGCGGTGTGTTGAAAGGTGCTAAAGCAAACAACCAAAAAGCCACAACAAAATCTATGACGGTGTCTGCATGGAGAGAGTCTCCCCATGAACGGGGAAGTGGTGTATTTATCCTGGGAGACACCGGTCCCAGGTGTGTCTGCATGGAGAGAGTCTCCCCCATGAATGGGGAAGTGGTGTATTTATCCTGGGAGACACCGGTCCCAGGTGTGTCTGCATGGAGAGAGTCACCTCCATGAATGGGGAAGTGGTGTATTTATCCTGGGAGACACCGGTCCCAGGTGTCTCCCATGTAGCTGACGACCCTCCCAACTCCGCCCACCGACATCCTAATAAGGAAACAAGAAAAAAGAGAGAATACGGCAGACAGAGTGGGAGGGTCGTCACACTAGAATGCTCGTATACAGTGACAGAATACCTGACCACTGTGACTGACCCAAACTTAAGGAAAGCTTTGAATATGTACAGAATCAGTGTCACGGCCGTTGGAAGGAGGAGACCAAGGCGCAGCGAGGTGTGCGTACATTCTTCTTTATTATAAGAATGAACACTGAACAAAACTAACCAAATAACAAAACGAACCGTGAAGCTATACAAATGAGTGCACATAGACAAGAACCCACGAACACAAAAGGGAAAATGGCTACCTAAATATGATCCCCAATCAGAGACAACGATAAACAGCTGCATCTGATTGGGAACCATATCAGGCCACCATAAACCTACACATCACCTAGACCTACATACCCTAGACTTACAAAACCCCTAGACAATGCAAACACTAGCGTACCCACCCTCGTTACACCCTGACCTAACCAAAATATAAAGAAAATATAGATATCTAAGGTCAGAGCGTGACAGTCAGTGAGCATAGCCTTGCTTTTGAGAAAGGCAGCTGTAAGCAGACCTGGCTCTTAAGAGAAGACAGGCTATGTGCACACTGCCCACAAAATTAGGTGGAAACAGCTGCACTTCTTAACCTGCTGACAAATGTATGACCATGTTAGAGACACAAAGAATTTGAAAACAAAGAAAGAGAGAGAGAAGAAAAGAAGAAGAGAGAAACAGACCATACCAGGACATGGTAACATGGTTATAGTGGGATGACATACATACCAGGACATGGTAACATGGTTATAGTGGGATAACAGATGATACCAGGACATGGTAACATGGTTATAGTGGGGTGACAGATGATCCCAGGACATGGTAACATGGTTATAGTGGGATGACAGATGAAACCAGGACATGGTAACATGGTTATAGTGGGATGACAGACCATACCAGGACATGGAAACATGGTTATAGTGGGATGACAGATGATACCAGGACATGGTAACATGGTTATAGTGGGGTGACAGACCATACCAGGACATGGTAACATGGTTAAAGTGGGATGACAGACCATACCAGGACATGGTAACATGGTTATAGTGGGATGACAGACATACCAGGACATGGTAACATGGTTATAGTGGGATGACAGATGATACCAGGACATGGTAACATGGTTATAGTGGGGTGACAGACCATACCAGGACATGGTAACATGGTTATAGTGGGATGACAGACCATACCAGGACATGGTAACATGGTTATAGTGGGATGACAGACATACCAGGACATGGTAACATGGTTATAGTGGGATGACAGACCATACCAGGACATGGTAACATGGTTATCGTGGGATGACAGATGATACCAGGACATGGTAACATGGTTATAGTGGGATGACAGATGATACCAGGACATGGTAACATGGTTATAGTGGGGTGACAGACCATACCAGGACATGGTAACATGGTTATAGTGGGATGACAGACCATACCAGGACATGGTAACATGGTTATAGTGGGATGACAGATCATACCAGGACATGGTAACATGGTTATAGTGGGTTGACAGACCATACCAGGACATGGTAACATGGTTATAGTGGGATGACAGACCATACCAGGACATGGTAACATGGTTATAGTGGGATGACAGATGATACCAGGACATGGTAACAAGGTAAGAGCAGAAAACTGTAAAACAATCTACCAGGGAATAAGATTCAAAAGGAGTTTGAGGTTCTATCTTTTCTAAATGAAAACACACAGATAGCCCTAACACATACAGACACAGACACACACACACACACACACACACACACACACACACACACACACACACACACACACACACACACACACACACACACACACACACACACAGACACACACACACACACACACACACACACAGACACACACACACACACACACACACACAGACACAGACACACACACACACACACACACACACACACACACACACACACACACACACACACACACACACACACACACACACACACACACACACACACACACACACACACACACACACACACACACACACACACACACGGCCAGACAAAGGCCTCACCCTCTGGTACTTTAGATAACATTCTGAACACTCTCAATACTGACCATTAACCAACAGATAAATATGATGAACCAGCGTGTGTGTCTGTGTATCTTCTTAATGGTGACTGGCTGTTTCCATCTCTAATACAGAGGAGGTGATCTCTCTCAGCTCACCACCATGTGGGTTATCGGTTTACAATGATATCTCTGTGTGTGTGTGTGTGTGTGTGTGTGTGTGTGTGTGTGTGTGTGTGTGTGTGTGTGTGTGTGTGTGTGTGTGTGTGTGTGTGTGTGTGTGTGTGTGTGTGTGTGTGTGTGTGTGTTAGGGCTATAGACTGGAGACCAATGAGGATAAGGAGAGAGAGGGAACAGAGGAGAGAGAGAGAGGGAACAGAGGAGAGAGAGAGGGAACAGAGGAGAGAGAGAGGGAACAGAGGAGAGAGAGAGAGGGAACAGAGGAGAGAGAGAGAGGGAACAGAGGAGAGAGAGAGAGGGAACAGAGGAGAGAGAGAGAGGGAACAGAGGAGAGAGAGAGGGAACAGAGGAGAGAGAGAGAGGGAACAGAGGAGAGAGAGAGGGAACAGAGGAGAGAGAGAGGGAACAGAGGAGAGAGAGAGAGGGAACAGAGGAGAGAGAGAGGGAACAGAGGAGAGAGAGAGAGGGAACAGAGGAGAGAGAGAGGGAACAGAGGAGAGAGAGAACAGAGGAGAGAGGGAGAGGGAAGAGATTAGAGAGAGACGGTGCAGAGGAGAGAGAGAGGGAACAGAGGAGAGAGAGAGAGGGGACAGAGGAGAGAGAGAGGGAACAGAGGAGAGAGAGAGGGAACAGAGGAGAGAGAGAGAGGGAATAGAGGAGAGAGAGAGAGGGAACAGAGGAGAGAGAGAGAGGGAACAGAGGAGAGAGAGAGAGGGAACAGAGGAGAGAGAGAGGGAACAGAGGAGAGAGAGAGAGGGAACAGAGGAGAGAGAGAGGGAACAGAGGAGAGAGAGAGAGGGAACATAGGAGAGAGAGAGGGAAGGAACAGAGGAGAGAGAGAACAGAGGAGAGAGAGAGAGGGAAGAGATTAGAGAGATACGGTGCAGAGGAGAGAGAGAGGGAACAGAGGAGAGAGAGAGAGGGAACAGAGGAGAGAGAGAGGGAACAGGGGAGAGAGAGGGGGAACAGAGGAGAGAGGAAACAGGGAACAGAGGAGAGAAAGAGGGAACAGAGGAGAGAGAGAGAGGGAGCAGAGAAGAAAGAGAGAGGAAACAGAGGAGATAGAGAGAGAGGGAACAGAGGAGAGAGAGAGAGGGAACAGAGGAGAGAGAGAGAGGGAACAGAGGAGAGAGAGGGGGAACAGAGGAGAGAGAGAGGGAACAGGGGAGAGAGAGGGGGAACAGAGGAGAGAGGAAACAGGGAACAGAGGAGAGAAAGAGGGAACAGAGGAGAGAGAGAGAGGGAGCAGAGAAGAAAGAGAGAGGAAACAGAGGAGATAGAGAGAGAGGGAACAGAGGAGAGAGAGAGAGGGAACAGAGGAGAGAGAGAGAGGGAACAGAGGAGAGAGAGAGAGGGAACAGAGGAGAAAGAGAACAGAGGAGAGAGAGAGAGGGAACAGAGGAGAGAGAGAGAGGGAACAGAGGAGAGAGAGAGGGAACAGAGGAGAGAGAGAGAGGGAACAGAGGAGAGAGAGACGGTGCAGAGGAGAGAGAGGGGAAACGTAGGAGAGAGAGAGGGAACAGAGGAGAGAGAGAACAGTGTACAGAGAGAGACGGTGCAGAGGAGAGAGAAAGAGGGAACAGAGGAGAGAGAGAGAGGAAGCAGAGAAGAAAGAGAAAGGGAACAGAGGAGAGAGAGAGAAGGAACAGAGGAGAGAGATAGGGAACAGAGGAGAGAGAGAGAGGGAACAGAGGAGAGAGAGAGAGGGAACAGAGGAGAGAGAGAGAGGGAACAGAGGAGAGAGAGAACAGAGGAGAGAGAGAGAGGGAACAGAGGAGAGAGAGAGGGGGAACAGAGGAGAGAGAGAGAGGGAACAGAGGAGAGAGAGAGATGGAACAGAAGAGAGAGAGAGAGGGAACAGAGGAGAGAGAGAACAGAGGAGAGAGAGAGAGGGAACAGAGGAGAGAGAGAGAGGGAACAGAGGAGAGAGAGCTGAGGGAACAGAGGAGAGAGAGAACAGAGGAGAAAGGCCGCCGTAGGCAGACATGGCTCTCAAGAGAAGACAGGCTATGTGCACACTGCCCACAAAATGAGGTGGAAACTGAGCTGCACTTCCTAACCTCCTGCCCAATGTATGACCATATTAGAGACACATATTTCCCTCAGATCACACAGATCCACAAAGAATTCGAAAACAAATCCAATTTTGATAAACTCCCATATCTACTGGGTGAAATTCCACAGTGTGCCATCACAGCAGCAAGATTTGTGACCTGTTGCCACAAGAAAAGGGCAACCAGTGAAGAACAAACACCATTGTAAATACAACCCATATTTATGTTTATTTATTTTAACTTGTGTGCTTTAACCATTTATACATTGCTACAACACTGTATATATATAATATGACATTTGTAATGTCTTTATTGCTTTGAAACTTCTGTATGTGTAATGTTTACTGTTAATTTTTATTGTTTATTTCACTTTTGTATATTATCTACCTCACTTGCTTTGGCAATGTTAACACATGTTTCCCATGCCAATAAAGCCCCTTGAATTGAATTGAATTGAATTGAGAGAGAGGGAACAGAGGAGAGAGAGAGGGGGAACAGAGGAGAGAGAGAGAGGGAACAGAGGAGAGAGAGAGGGGGAACAGAGGAGAGAGAGAGGGAACAGAGGAGAGAGAGAGAGGGAACAGAGGAGAGAGAGAGGGAACAGAGGAGAGAGAGAGGGAACAGAGGAGAGAGAGGGGAAACGTAGGAGAGAGAGAGATGGAACAGAGGAGAGAGAGAGAGGGAACAGAGGAGAGAGAGAGAGGGAACAGAGGAGAGAGAGAGATGGAACAGAAGAGAGAGAGAGGGAGCAGAGAGAGGGAACAGAGGAGAGAGAGAGGGAACAGAGGAGAGAGAGAGGGAACATAGGAGAGAGAGAGAGGGAACATAGGAGAGAGAGAGGGGGAACAGAGGAGAGAGAGAACAGATGAGAGAGAGAGAGGGAACAGAGGAGAGAGAGGGATCAGAGGAGAGAGAGAGAAGGAACAGAGGAGAGAGATAGGGAAAAGAGGAGAGCGAGAGGGGGAACAGAGGAGAGAGAGAGAGAGGGAACAGAGGAGAGAGAGAGAGAGGGAACAGAGGAGAGAGAGAACAGAGCAGAGATTGAGGGGGAACGGAGGAGAGAGAGCGAGGGAACAGAGGAGAGAGGGGGGAAGGATTGGACTGGGAGAAATTAAGATAAAGAGGATGTAGAGAGGGGGGAGAGAGAGAAGGGAGAGGATACAAGGGAGAGAGAAGAGTACACAGGAGAGAGAGGGAGAGAGAAAGAGGTGAAGACAGGGGAAAGAGAGAGAGGGTAAAAGGGGAAAGAGAGGAATAAGAGAAAGAGTAAGAGGGGGGTACAGGAGGACACACAGAGTGTTTCACACTGTCTCCCTCTGCTGGTCAGTGTTAGTATGCAGCCTCTCAGGACCATCTGTAACAGTATCCTGTCTGATCTCTTAGTATGAGGTCTCTCAGGACTCTCTGTAACAGTATCCTGTCTGATCTCTTAGTATGAGGTCTCTCAGGACCATCTGTAACAGTATCCTGTCTGATCTCTTAGTATGAGGTCTCTCAGGACTCTCTGTAACAGTATCCTGTCTGATCTCTTAGTATGAGGTCTCTCAGGACTCTCTGTAACAGTATCCTGTCTGATTTCTTAGTATGTCTCTCAGGACCCTCTGTAACAGTATCCTGTCTGATCTCTTAGTATGAGGTCTCTCAGGACCCCCTGTAAAAGTATCCTGTCTGACTTCTTTGTATGCAGCCTCTCAGGACCCTCTGTAACAGTATCCTGTCTGATCTCTTAGTATGAGGTCTCTCAGGACTCTCTGTAACAGAGTCCAAAGCCACCATCCACAGGGGACACACAGCCCAACAGTGCACCTGCCCAAAGTCCCTAACCAACACCTCTCTACGTACGTGGTCCCGTGTGGCTCAGTTGGTAGAGCATGGCGCTTGCAACGCCAGGGTTGTGGGTTCATTCCCCACGGGGGGACCAGGATGAATATGTATGAACTTTCCAATTTGTAAGTCGCTCTGGATAAGAGCGTCTGCTAAATGACGTAAAATGTGTCTCCTATTCTTTTGAATAAGGTGACGGTTGGAGAAACTGCTTGAGCCACGCTGAGAATACAGAAGTCTGAAAGCCAACGGAACTATATTCTAGAACACTGCCTTGAGCCACGCTGAGAATACAGAATTCTGAAAGCCAACGGAACTATATTCTAGAACACTGCCTTGAGCAACGCTGAGAATACAGAAGTCAGAAAGCCAACGAAACTATATTCTAGAACATTACCTTGAGCCACGCTGAGAATACAGAAGGCTGAAAGCCAACGGTACTATATTCTAGAACACTGCCTTGAGCCACGCTGAGAATACAGAAGTCTGAAAGCCAACGGTACTATATTCTAGAACACTGCCTTGAGCCACGCTGAGAATACAGAAGGCTGAAAGCCAACGGTACTATATTCTAGAACACTGCCTTGAGCCACGCTGAGAATACAGAAGTCTGAAAGCCAACGGTATTATATTCTAGAACACTGCCTTGAGCCACGCTGAGAATACAGAAGTCTTAAAGCCAACGGAACTATATTCTAGAACACTGCCTTGAGCCACGCTGAGAATACAGAAGTCTGAAAGCCAACGGAACTATATTCTAGAATACTGCCTTGAGCCACGCTGAGAATACAGAAGTCTGAAAGCCAACGGAACTATATTCTAGAACACTTTCTTGAGCCACGCTGAGAATACAGAAGTCTGAAATCCAACGGTACTATATTCTAGAACACTGCCTTGAGCCACGCTGAGAATACAGAAGTCTGAAATCCAACGGTACTATATTATAGAACACTGCCTTGAGCCACGCTGAGAATACAGAAGTCTGAAAGCCAACGGTACTATATTCTAGAACACTGCCTTCAGCCACACTGAGAATACAGAAGTCTGAAATCCAACGGTTCTATATTCTAGAACACTGCCTTGAGCCACGCTGAGAATACAGAAGTCTGAAAGCCAACGGTACTATATTCTAGAACACTGCCTTGAGCCACGCTGAGAATACAGAAGTCTGAAAGCCAACGGTACTATATTCTAGAACACTGCCTTGAGCCACGCTGAGAATACAGAAGTCTGAAAGCCAACGGAACTATATTCTAGAACACTGCCTTGAGCCACGCAGAGAATACAGAAGTCTGAAAGCCAACGGTACTATATTCTAGAACACTGCCTTGAGCCACGCTGAGAATACAGAATTCTGAAAGCCAACGGAACTATATTCTAGAACACTGCCTTGAGCAACGCTGAGAATACAGAAGTCTGAAAGCCAACGAAACTATATTCTAGAACATTACCTTGAGCCACGCTGAGAATACAGAAGGCTGAAAGCCAACGGTACTATATTCTAGAACACTGCCTTGAGCCACGCTGAGAATACAGAAGTCTGAAAGCCAACGGTACTATATTCTAGAACACTGCCTTGAGCCACGCTGAGAATACAGAAGGCTGAAAGCCAACGGTACTATATTCTAGAACACTGCCTTGAGCCACGCTGAGAATACAGAAGTCTGAAAGCCAACGGTATTATATTCTAGAACACTGCCTTGAGCCACGCTGAGAATACAGAAGTCTGAAAGCCAACGGAACTATATTCTAGAACACTGCCTTGAGCCACGCTGAGAATACAGAAGTCTGAAAGCCAACGGAACTATATTCTAGAATACTGCCTTGAGCCACGCTGAGAATACAGAAGTCTGAAAGCCAACGGAACTATATTCTAGAACACTTTCTTGAGCCACGCTGAGAATACAGAAGTCTGAAATCCAACGGTACTATATTCTAGAACACTGCCTTGAGCCACGCTGAGAATACAGAAGTCTGAAATCCAACGGTACTATATTATAGAACACTGCCTTGAGCCACGCTGAGAATACAGAAGTCTGAAAGCCAACGGTACTATATTCTAGAACACTGCCTTCAGCCACACTGAGAATACAGAAGTCTGAAATCCAACGGTACTATATTCTAGAACACTGCCTTGAGCCACGCTGAGAATACAGAAGTCTGAAAGCCAACGGTACTATATTCTAGAACACTGCCTTGAGCCACGCTGAGAATACAGAAGTCTGAAAGCCAACGGTACTATATTCTAGAACACTGCCTTGAGCCACGCTGAGAATACAGAAGTCTGAAAGCCAACGGAACTATATTCTAGAACACTGCCTTGAGCCACGCAGAGAATACAGAAGTCTGAAAGCCAACGGTACTATATTCTAGAACACTGCCTTGAGCCACGCTGAGAATACAGAAGTCTGAAAGCCAACGGATCTATATTCTAGAACACTGCCTTGAGCCACGCTGAGAATACAGAAGTCTGAAAGCCAACGGTACTATATTCTAGAACACTGCCTTGAGCCACGCTGAGAATACAGAAGTCTGAAAGCCAACGGTACTATATTCTAGAACACTGCCTTGAGCCACGCTGAGAATACAGAAGTCTGAAAGCCAACGGAACTATATTCTAGAACACTGCCTTGAGCCACGCTGAGAATAGAGAAGTCTGAAAGCCAACGGAACTATATTCTAGAACACTGCCTTGAGCCACGCTGAGAATAGAGAAGTCTGAAAGCCAACGGTACTATATTCTAGAACACTGCCTTGAGCCACGCTGAGAATACAGAAGTCTGAAAGCCAACGGATCTATATTCTAGAACACTGCCTTGAGCCACGCAGAGAATACAGAAGTCTGAAAGCCAACGGTACTATATTCTAGAACACTGCCTTGAGCCACGCTGAGAATACAGAAGTCTGAAAGCCAACGGTACTATATTCTAGAACACTGCCTTGAGCCACGCTGAGAATACAGAAGGCTGAAAGCCAACGGTACTATATTCTAGAACACTGCCTTGAGCCACGCTGAGAATACAGAAGTCTGAAAGCCAACGGTATTATATTCTAGAACACTGCCTTGAGCCACGCTGAGAATACAGAAGTCTGAAAGCCAACGGAACTATATTCTAGAACACTGCCTTGAGCCACGCTGAGAATACAGAAGTCTGAAAGCCAACGGAACTATATTCTAGAATACTGCCTTGAGCCACGCTGAGAATACAGAAGTCTGAAAGCCAACGGAACTATATTCTAGAACACTTTCTTGAGCCACGCTGAGAATACAGAAGTCTGAAATCCAACGGTACTATATTCTAGAACACTGCCTTGAGCCACGCTGAGAATACAGAAGTCTGAAATCCAACGGTACTATATTATAGAACACTGCCTTGAGCCACGCAGAGAATACAGAAGTCTGAAAGCCAACGGTACTATATTCTAGAACACTGCCTTCAGCCACACTGAGAATACAGAAGTCTGAAATCCAACGGTACTATATTCTAGAACACTGCCTTGAGCCACGCTGAGAATACAGAAGTCTGAAAGCCAACGGTACTATATTCTAGAACACTGCCTTGAGCCACGCTGAGAATACAGAAGTCTGAAAGCCAACGGTACTATATTCTAGAACACTGCCTTGAGCCACGCCGAGAATACAGAAGTCTGAAAGCCAACGTAACTATATTCTAGAACACTGCCTTGAGCCACGCTGAGAATACAGAAGTCTGAAAGCCAATGGTACTATATTCTAGAACACTGCCTTGAGCCACGTTGAGAATACAGAAGTCTGAAAGCCAACGGAACTATATTATAGAACACTGCCCTGAGCCACGCTGAGAATAAAGAAGTCTGAAAGCCAACGGAACTATATTCTAGAACACTGCTGGACACGTACACGTTTTTGGACTCTGATAAACGGTTTAGTATGCAGCCTCTCAGGCCCTCTGTAACATGTAACAGCACAATATGCTGTCTGAGACCAGTAAGCCTAACATGACAGATGACATGACAGCTCAGTGTCAAGGGTCACTTGAATATGGAATGACATTTATCAAAAGGAACATCCGCAGTCAGATAAGTGACGAGAGGGGCGGTGTGTGTATAGGGTGTGTGTATAGGGTGTGTGTATAGGGTGTGTATAGGGTGTGTGTATAGGGTGTGTATATAGGGTGTGTGTATAGGGTGTGTGTATAGGGTGTGTGTATAGGGTGTGTGTATAGGGTGTGTATAGGGTGTGTGTATAGGGTGTGTGTATAGGGTGTGTATATAGGGTGTGTGTATAGGGTGTGTGTATAGGGTGTGTATATAGGGTGTGTGTATAGGGTGTGTGTATAGGGTGTGTGTATAGGGGGTGTGTATAGGGTGTGTGTATAGGGTGTGTGTATAGGGTGTGTGTATAGGGTGTGTGTATAGGGTGTGTGTATAGGGTGTGTATATAGGGTGTGTGTATAGGGTGTGTGTATAGGGTGTGTGTATAGGGTGTGTATAGGGTGTGTGTATAGGGTGTGTGTATAGGGTGTGTATATAGGGTGTGTGTATAGGGTGTGTGTATAGGGTGTGTGTATAGGGTGTGTATATAGGGTGTGTGTATAGGGTGTGTGTATAGGGTGTGTGTATAGGGTGTGTATATAGGGTGTGTGTATAGGGTGTGTGTATAGGGTGTGTGTATAGGGTGTGTATATAGGGTGTGTGTATAGGGTGTGTGTATAGGGTGTGTGTATAGGGTGTGTGTATAGGGTGTGTATATAGGGTGTGTGTATAGGGTGTGTGTATAGGGTGTGTGTATAGGGTGTGTGTATAGGGTGTGTATATAGGGTGTGTCTATAGGGTGTGTGTATAGGGTGTGTGTATAGGGTGTGTGTATAGGGTGTGTGTATAGGGTGTGTGTATAGGGTGTGTGTATAGGGTGTGTGTATAGGGTGTGTGTATAGGGTGTGTGTATAGGGTGTGTGTATAGGGTGTGTGTATAGGGTGTGTGTATAGGGTGTGTGTATTGTGGGTGTGTGTATAGGGTGTGTGTATTGTGGCTGTGTGTATAGGGTGTGTGTATAGGGTGTGTGTATAGGGTGTGTGTATTGTGGGTGTGTGTATAGGGTGTGTGTATAGGGTGTGTGTATAGGGTGTGTGTATAGGGTGTTTAATTATTATTATGGAACGTGGAAAGTATTTGGGTAGAATATTTAGTATATCTGTGGAATACATCGTAGAATATGTAGTGTATCTGAAGAATACATGGATAGAATATATAGTATATACGTGGAATACATGGATAGAATATATAGTATATCTGAAGAATACATGGATAGAATATGTAGTATATACGTGGAATACATGGATAGAATATATAGTATATCTGTGGAATACATGGATAGAATATGTAGTATATCTGAAGAATACATGGATAGAATATATAGTATATCTGTGGAATACATGGATAGAATATATAGTATATCTGTGGAATACATGGATAGAATATGTAGTATATCTGAAGAATACATGGATAGAATAGTATATGTACATCAATAGTTGAATAGGATCTACTTGACTAGAATACAGGATATACATATGATGTGGGTAAAATAATATGTAAACATAGTTAAGTGACCAGTGATCCATGTCTATGTACATAGAGAAGCAGTCTCTTTGACAGCACGTCCAACCGGCTTCACCACCGCAGACCTCGTGTTACCACGCCAGCCCAGGACCTCCACATCCGGATTCTTCACCTGCGGGATCGTCTGAGACCAGACAACAATTAGACGTTCATCCACGTTCATCCAAAATGTCACATTTCAAAGTGTTTTTTGTTTCTCATGCTGCTCTGTGTCGTTCCATTTCTCCAACCGCCAAGTTTAGAAGTGAAGGGTTACGTTTAGACACTCATTCTGATTGGTTAATGTTTAAGATAGAGTTATAACATTACGTTTAGACACTCATTCTGATTGGTTAATGTTTAAGATAGAGTTATAACATTACGTTTAGACACTCATTCTGAATGGTTAATGTTTAAGATAGAGTTATAACATTACGTTTAGACACTCATTCTGATTGGTTCATGTTTAAGATAGAGTTACAACATTACGTTTAGACACTCATTCTGATTGGTTAATGTTTAAGATAGAGTTATAACATTACGTTTAGACACTCATTCTGAATGGTTAATGTTTCAGATAGAGTTACGTTTAGACACTTATTCTAATATTTGGCAAAGGGTTAAACCCCCAAATAAAAAAAATGGTGTCAACAACTGGGATTGAACACGCAGCCTTCTGACCCAGAGTCATGGGATTACAAAATCCGACACTGTAGCATCTATTGGCATGTTTGAAGGCATTTCCCAACTTCCTCAGCACATTGATACAAGTCCAATGTCAACGTTAATCTGGAACGGTTTGGGTGCATCTCCCTCTTTCTGCTTCAACTCCCCATATCGCATACCCTCAAAGTTATCGAATACTTTATTTATACTGTCATTTGATTTCATGTCTATACTAAATTATTAAATTATAGGATACTCGAAAGTTCCTCAAAGGTCGCGCGGAGCGTACCTGCCGACGTCACCATAGAGCAAAAACAAACGGCCTCTTCTTTTCCGCGCCGAGCGCAGTTCGCCCTTCTCCTTTCAGCACCGGAAACCGCCCGACGCGTACGACTCCGCGCGTCTCCCTCCCGGGACAAGATAAATAAACATTTAACGGACTTTGATCACGAACAAACGTTTACAATGAGTTATTGACTCTCTCATTGAGTCACAAGTCACCGAACTCCATGGACGAAATATATCCATATTAACGTTCTTTAATTGTTTTGAATTTCCTTTTTGGCTGTTGGACTTGGTTGAGGCTATGTGTGTCGGTTGTTTTTACTTCATGTAATGTGGATGTTACATGTGTCCGTGGCTGTGTCCGTGGCCGTGGCTGGAGGATGAGCGCCGGCGTGGCAGGGGACGCGACAGTAACTCATACTATGCAGGCAAGGTAAAGTGCTTTACGTTCATTCCCCCTCCAGGCTATGACTCGGGGACGTTTTCTAGGGGCACAGACTCGCTGGTTCAAGCCCCGCTTCGGCTCTCAATTATCCTGTACTACCTGACTGGGTGAGTTTGTGTGTCTGTATTGCTATAGCTTCTGTGACCGGAGCGTGGGAGCTGGTGTTTTGAAGTTGAGTAAGAAATACTGTTGATCTGTTGTTGGTATCTGTTGTGTTTATACGGTAGCCTATACGGTAGCTCGCCCGCTGACAGAGCATTCAGAGTGTATAGCCTACATACCTGCTCCATAGGCAACTTTACGCTCATTGGTTGACTTCGCCTTTGCTGTAATAAACTATGGTTAGCGTAATGTTAATGTGCGTTTCGATGGTTATAATACTACAATTTAAAAACAATAATGTATAGGTCTATTTATAACTTTATAGTCCTGTTACTCGTAGGTTGAATCATGATCCCAAAATGCACAAAATGAGAACCGGAGTCCTCGTGTATTCCAGACGTGGTTTTAGTGATCTGCGCTGTATGGCTACAGGCTATCCCCTGTCCATTCTTATATAACTGTGTGTCTCTGTGTGTGTGTGTGGCTTCTGGGTTCCCCTCATCCCCGTTATCTTGCACGCCAATATGACTGCAGTTCTGTTCGATGGGAACAAACCCCTCTCTTTCTCTCTCTCTCTCTCTCTCTCTCTCTCTCTCTCTCTCTCTCTCTCTCTCTCTCTCTCTCTCTCTCTCTCTCTCTCTCTCTCTTCGTCGTATGAGTTCTGACACAGTCTTCTAATCATATGAAGCCTTATGGACAACTTGAAAACAGTCAAACAATTTAGTGAATATTTGGCTGACCCTTCAAGGAAAATTCCACCTAAAAAACTACTAAACCAAAATGCATCATACCAGCTGTATTTCAATATTTTGAAAGTTATATATCTTGAAAACTTGATTGTTGACAAGCAACATATTTTGGGTCTATATCAACAATGACTAATGAAACAAATACCAAAATATCGTTTTTGGGTGGAGTAAAAAAAAAAAAAGACAAACACAAATCTTTCAAAGAGCCGTTAGACTCGTCGCGTTTCTTTCAGTTCTACTCAACAACATGCTACATATATCTGAGAGAACGTAACCTATTGTCTAGTTGCAGTAGACTGTGTAATAACCTAACGAAGTTGCGTGCGAGTTTTGACTTTCGGCCAGCGGGCTTCCGTTCTGAGAAAGACCGAAATAAACAACTCATGTAAATGACCAATCACAATGACATGCGGTGAGGCCCGCGGGTCCACTCCCGTTTCCACCGGGCGGCCCGTCTACTGCCTCTCCAAGAACAAGCCTCCCTCCGCTCCGTGTTTAGCTCCGGTGACTAACTATGCAAATGCACCGAGATAAGGAGGAGGGGAGACTGATTGAGCTAACAATGACACACGCGCATACACAGAAACAGACACCCTGCGTTGTGTCACATCAGCAGTACAGTAGCCTAACCCTGTTGTTAGTCCCGCCTGCTATTGACGTTTGTAAATCATGGTTTACTATGGAAGTGTGAATCAGTTGTATGAGGTCTAATGGGACTGAAAGATGATAAGCCTCTCTCTCTGTCTCCTCCTCCTCTCCTCTTTCTGCTTCCCCACTTGCCTTCCCCCTCTCCCTCTCTCTCTCTCTCTCTCTCTCTCTCTCTGCTTCCCCACTCGCCTTCCCCCTCTCTCTCTCTATCACCCTCTCTTCTCGTTCTCCTCCACCCTCTCCTTTCTCTCTCTTGTCGTGGCCTTAGTCTCTCTTTCCTTTTGCTTTCCCTCTCGCCCTCACCCTCCTATCTTGCCCTTATGCTCTCTTTATTTATCTCCATCATCCACTCGTCCTCTCTCTCTCTCTTAATTTCTCTCTCCCTCCCTCCCTCCATCTCTCTGTCTCTCTTAGGAAGAGGGAGATATGTATGACAGGAAAGGTATAAGAACAGCAGAGAGTGTGAGAGAGAGAGAGAGAGAGAGAGAGAGAGAGAGAGAGAGAGAGAGAGAGAGAGAGAGAGAGAGAGAGAGAGAGAGAGAGAGAGAGAGAGAGAGAGAGAGAGAGAGAGAGAGAGAGAGAGAGAGAGAGAGAGAGAGAGAGAGAGAGAGAGAGAGAGAGAGAGAGAGAGAGAGAGAGAGAGAGAGAGATACCAGTCCCTATACCCTCATCCCTGTGTGGGGTTTTAGCTGGTCCACTCCACTCTGGTATGCAGTTGTCTGTTTCATAAACAACTCTGTGGTACACACACACACAGACACACACACACACACACCCACACTCACACACACACACACACACACACGTTCTTTCCTTGGTATTTACTGACTGTAGTACCACAGGGTCTCTGAAAGGTTTGAGCCAAAACATCATTAGTATAATTCTTTACCTTTTATTTTAATCATTTTGTTTGTGGTAGGTGTGTGTGTGTGTGCATTTGTGTGTGTGTGTCTGTGTGTGTGCGTGTGTGTGTGTGTGTGAGCTCTGTGACCTCTCTGCTAGGCTGCACTGAAACAGGCTCTACTGATACAGGAAACATTCAATCTACGTTTGTTTAACATTCATTCAATTTAACATGTACCCAAGGCAGAGGTAGTGTGTGAGAGAGTGACATGTTATGCACAGACCTGAATTACAAGTTTGTCGGTGTGTGTGTGTGTGTTTGTGTGTGTGTGTGTGTGTGTGTTTATTTATTTTATGTATAGCGCTGTATTAAGAGCACTCACTGACTGTAGTACACACACTACACACTACACACACTACACACACACACACACACACACACACACACACACACACACACACACACACACACACACACACACACACACACACACACACACACACACACACACACACGTTCTTTCCTTGGTATTCACCACAGGTCACTGAAAGGTCAGAGACAAAACTCCATTAGTATAATCCTTTACCGTTATTTCTAATCATTATGTTTGTTTGTGGTTGATGTGTGTTCAATCTACGGTTCGTTGAACATGTATTACCTTTAGCCAGAGGAGGTGTGTGACAGCAGCCAGGTCACCGGTGATACAAGTCAGTATTCGACGTCCATCCATTTCTGAGGACGTCGGGAGATGATGTTGGATACCGGTCACTAGGGGCAACAGTGAGCGCTGTTACTTTCAAGTAGGGTCGGATTTTGCGTGTTGTGGACGGGGAAGGCAGATGGGCATAGCAAAGGTTGCATGTTCAAATCCAGCGACAGAAAGTTGTTTGTGATATTGTTGTTTTAAGCCTTTCCCAAACCTTAACCTTACTTTAACCGTTAATGCCTAAACTTAAACCTAACTTTAATAAGTTGGAGTTAAATCTAAACCTTCAAACTTAACCTAAACTTAAACCTAACTTTAATAAGTTGGAGTTAAATCTAAACCTTCAACACTTCGAAATGTAACATTTGGAACAACTTGACGTTTGAGAAACATGGTTGAACGTCTAATTCTGACGTGAGACTGTGAGATCTAGTTGGTGAGAGAGCGACGTGTACAGACCAGAATTACACGTTTGGCGGTGTGTGTGTGTGTGTGTGTGTGTGTCAGGTGTTATGTATAGAGGCAGATGCTTATACCCATCCACCATCCTCGTCCACAACATCCTAGCAAAACCGAAACCGCCTTGAAGGTAACAGCGCTCACTGTTGCCCCTAGACACCGGTTTCTACTTGTCTCCCGTCGTCCTCAGACATGGATAGACGTCAAATACTGACTTGTATCACGGGTGACCTGGCTGTAATTATATGTTTGGCGCGGTCTCTGTGTGTGTGTGTGGGTATGTGTATAGTGTCTGTGTGTATAGTGTGTGTGTGTGTGTGTGTGTGTGTGTGTGTGTGTGTGTGTGTGTGTGTGTGTGTGTGTGTGTGTGTGTGTGTGTGTGTGTGTGTGTGTGTGTGTGTGTGTGTGTGTTTGTGTGGGTGGGTATGTGTGTGTGTAGTGTGTGGTGTGTGTGTGTGTGTGTGTGTGTGTGTGTGTGTGTGTGTGTTTGTGCGCGCGTGTGTGTTGGTGCTCGCGCGCGTGTATGTGTGTGTGTGTGTGTGTACATATACATGTTAAAAGCAGGTCTATAAACACAACGGTTTATTTCATCAACATCGACCCATACTGGTCTGAGCACATCGCTTCTGACGCACACACACACACACACACACACACACACACACACACACACACACACACACACACACACACACACACACACACACACACACACACACACACACACACACACACACACACACACACACACACACACACACACACACACACACACCATTAGCAGCAGACACACACACACACACACACACACCATTAGCAGCAGACACACACACACACACACACCATTAGTAGCAGACCAGATTGGCTGGTTAAACTCTCTCTATATTTTATCTCCCAGAAAAAATCACATTAACTCTGTCTGCTGATGTCATCACCGCCAGACGCTGTAACTGCTCCACTCCGGGAAATCACTCCAAGCCGGGGAACAGTTAGCATTTCCTATAGGATAATATATTACATTTAGCCGAGAAGCTAACACAAAATAGAGAGATTGGCGTGATCAAACACACTTATTACCAAGACAGGGAACGGTTAGTATTTCCCATAGGAAAAATGTGTGACAGCTAATGCTAACAAGTTAACTCTCTTGGTCATATCCTCATATCTTCTTTGTTCGGATTCATGTCAGATGTTTTCATATGAATGATGTCATTAGACCAAGATGATATCACTCTTTCACCTACACACAAACACGTCAGCTTTTTGTTTAGACACATCCACCCACAATTGCACATTTTTATTTAACAAGGCAAGGCAGTTAAGAACAAATTCTCATTTACAATGACTGCCTACTGGGGAACAGTGTGTTAACTGCCATGTTCAGGGGCAGAACGACAGATTTTTACCTTGTCAGCTCGGGGATTCGATCTAGCAATCTTTCAGTTGCTGGCCCAATGCTCTAAACACTAGGTTACCCGTCGCCTCTAATGACCCATCCCCAACTTCCCGACAGACTAAAGTGAAAATCTGACCCCTGCACCCGACCCTAACCTGTTAATATTGAAAAACGCTTGTAGGCTACAGACAGCGGAAAGATTTTGGGACCGAGGAAGCAGGATTTTGTTGGCCGGATTTAGAGACGTCTCTGCTTAACGCCAGATAGACTAAAATAATGAAAGAAAAGCCTCAATGTAGCCTATAGATATTATTTACACAAGAATAAGGCATTTCTAGATTTATTGAAGGTATTATTTTGTCTTTAGTGAACCCGCCTGCAACCCACGCGCCTTTCAACAACACAATATTCAACGACCCTGAACCTCCCTGCTGATAACCACAGGGACTGTGGGTTATGAGTCAACCTGCACATCACTAATGCATTCACACACACACACACACACACACACACACACACACACACACACACACACACACACACACACACACACACACACACACACACACACACACACACACACATGACTTCAGACTAAGGTGTGTGTGTGTGTTTTACTAAGGTTTGTGTGTGTGTGTGATAGTTGCTCTCCTCCAATCACTGGAGGCTGATCTCTCTATGTTTTCCTGCTGGGGTTGAGATTGAAAAACCACGGATTCCGCAACCCTCGGAATCGTCATCTCTCTATTCACACCTCTACGCCTCTCCTTCACTCTCTCTGTCTCTCTCTCTCTCTCTCTCTCTACTCTTCCTCTGCCTCTCTTCTCTCTCTCTCTCTCTCTCTCTCTCTCTCTCTCTCTCTCTCTCCACTTTCTCACCCTCTCTCACTCTCTCTCTCACTCTCTCTCTCTCTGCTCTTCCTCTTCCTCTGTCTCTCTTCTCTCTCTCTCTCTCTCTCTCTCTCTCTCTCTCTCTCTCTCTCTCTCTCTCTCTCTCTCTCTCTCTCTCTCTCTCTCTCTCTCTCTCTCTCTCTCTCTCTCTCTCTCTCTCTCTCTCTCTCTCTCTCTCTCTCTCTCTCTCTCTCTCTCTCTCACACTCTCTCTCTCTCTCTCTACTCTTCCTCTGCCTCTCTTCTCTCTCTCTCTCTCTCCCTCTCTCACTCTCTCTCTCTCTCTGTCCTCTGAAGTGTATAATTGGACGCCTCTTGTCCTGTCCCGTCCATCTCTCTCTTTGATATAGTAGTGTGTTTATGTGAGTGTGTGTGTGTGTGTGTGTGTGTGTTATTGTACGTGTGTGTACAGGCAGCACTGGCCTCTGCCTTGGCAGTATGTCAGTGTAGTTTACTAAGCAGAGCACATGTCTTCAGTGTGCTGTGAGTCGCTTTGACTTAGTGCTGTTCAGCTGGCTAGCAGCGCTGCCTGTTTATGTGTGTGTGTGTGTGTGTGTGTGTGTGTGTGTGTGTGTGTGTGTGTGTGTGTGTGTATGTGTGTGTGTGTGTGTTGTGTTCAGTTGAATAACAGCTCTGCCAGTCTGATCCATTATACATAAGGAGTAAGGTAATCCACTGGGCCAGGGGTTATAGACCTGTCTGTCTGACCTGTCTATCTGTCTGTCTGTCTGTCTGACCTGTCTGTCTGTCTGTCTGTCTGTCTGTCTGTCTGTCTGTCTGTCTGTCTGTCTGTCTGTCTGTCTGACCTGTCTGACCGTGTGACCGTGTGACCGTCTGTCTATCTGTCTAACCTGTCTATCTAACCTGGAGGAGCGACTGTCCTATCTCCCTGTCTGTCTGTCTGTCTGTCTGTCTGTCTGTCTGTCTGTCTGTCTGTCTGTCTGTCTGTCTGTCTGTCTGTCTGTCTGTCTGTCTGTCTGTCTGTCTAACCTGTCTGTCTAACCTGTCTGTCTGTACTGTCTGTCTGTTTAACCTGTCTGTCTGTTTAACTTGTCTGTCTATCTAACCTGTCTGTATGTATGTCTGTCTGTCTAACCCAGTGTTTTCCAAACTTGGTCCTGGGGCTCACCCTTAGTGCACATTTAGTTTCTTGTCCTAACACTGTAAAGCTTGATGTTGACCTGGATATTCTTGTCCTAGCACTGTAAGTGTGGGTCTTTCTCGGAGGCTACAAGTGAAGACAGACACATCGGGGACACAACTGCACGCGTCCTTATCCAATTCCGAGGTGCATATTGAAGATATTGGAAGAACTGTCCACATTTACTTTTCGTCAGCCAACAAGATGAGTAGACCTAATGAACAGAAAAAACAATAGCCTATATCAATCTACTATCTCCCATAGTACAAAAGTCTGTATTCTATTCTGTGCGAAATATTCCAAACATAGTCTGGGACAGTTGTGGGATGCGATAGATCTCAAATTAATACAACCACCAGCATCAAAACCACTAGCATCAAAACCACTAGCATCAAAACCACTAGCATCAAAACCAGTAGCATCAAAACCAGTAGCATCAAAACCAGTAGCATCAAAACCAGTAGCATCAAAACCACTAGCATCAAAACCACTAGCATCAAAACCACTAGCATCAACAAACCTTTTATACGCAATGTGGCTGATGCAACAGATCAGAACATTTAGCTTAACATGTTGATCATCTATGAGGCTATTTCTTCACATTATAAGCGCAGCAAAGCACACATGGCAGTAGGCTATAAGTGTGAATGGTCCCTTAGCGTTAGCGCAGCAAAGCACACATGGCAGTAGGCTATAAGTGTGAATGGTCCGTTAGCATTAGCGCAGCAAAGCACACATGGCAGTAGGCTATAAGTGTGAATGGTCCGTTAGCGTTAGCGCAGCAAAGCACACATGGCAGTAGGCTATAAGTGTGAATGGTCTGTTAGCATTAGCGCAGCAAAGCACACATGGCAGTAGGCTATAAGTGTGAATGGTCCGTTAGCGTTAGCGCAGCAAAGCACACATGGCAGTAGGCTATAAGTGTGAATGGTCTGTTAGCGTTAGCGCAGCAAAGCACACATGGCAGTAGGCTATAAGTGTGAATGGTCCGTTAGCGTTAGCGCAGCAAAGCACACATGGCAGTAGGCTATAAGTGTGAATGGTCCCTTAGCGTTAGCGCAGCAAAGCACACATGGTAGTAGGCTATAAGTGTGAATGGTCCCTTAGCATTAGCGCAGCAAAGCACACATGGTAGTACACTATACGTGTGAATGGTCCGTTAGCGTTAGCGCAGCAAAGCACACATGGCAGTAGGCTATAAGTGTGAATGGTCCCTTAGCGTTAGCGCAGCAAAGCACACATGGTAGTACACTATACGTGTGAATGGTCCGTTAGCGTTAGCGCAGCAAAGCACACATGGCAGTAGGCTATAAGTGTGAATGGTCCCTTAGCGTTAGCGCAGCAAAGCACACATGGCAGTAGGCTATACGTGTGAATGGTCTGTTAGCGTTAGCGCAGCAAAGCACACATGGCAGTAGGCTATACGTGTGAATGGTCTGTTAGCGTTAGCGCAGCAAAGCACACATGGCAGTAGGCTATACGTGTGAATGGTCTGTTAGCATTAGCGCAGCAAAGCACACATGGCAGTAGGCTATAAGTGTGAATGGTCCGTTAGCGTTAGCGCAGCAAAGCACACATGGCAGTAGGCTATAAGTGTGAATGGTCTGTTAGCATTAGCGCAGCAAAGCACACATGGCAGTAGGCTATAAGTGTGAATGGTCCGTTAGCGTTAGCGCAGCAAAGCACACATGGCAGTAGGCTATAAGTGTGAATGGTCTGTTAGCGTTAGCGCAGCAAAGCACACATGGCAGTAGGCTATAAGTGTGAATGGTCCGTTAGCGTTAGCGCAGCAAAGCACACATGGCAGTAGGCTATAAGTGTGAATGGTCCCTTAGCGTTAGCGCAGCAAAGCACACATGGTAGTAGGCTATAAGTGTGAATGGTCCCTTAGCATTAGCGCAGCAAAGCACACATGGTAGTACACTATACGTGTGAATGGTCCGTTAGCGTTAGCGCAGCAAAGCACACATGGCAGTAGGCTATAAGTGTGAATGGTCCCTTAGCGTTAGCGCAGCAAAGCACACATGGTAGTACACTATACGTGTGAATGGTCCGTTAGCGTTAGCGCAGCAAAGCACACATGGCAGTAGGCTATAAGTGTGAATGGTCCCTTAGCGTTAGCGCAGCAAAGCACACATGGCAGTAGGCTATACGTGTGAATGGTCTGTTAGCGTTAGCGCAGCAAAGCACACATGGCAGTAGGCTATACGTGTGAATGGTCTGTTAGCGTTAGCGCAGCAAAGCACACATGGCAGTAGGCTATACGTGTGAATGGTCTGTTAGCGTTAGCGCAGCAAAGCACACATGGCAGTAGACTATACGTGTGAATGGTCCGTTAGCGTTAGCGCAGCAAAGCACACATGGTAGTAGACTATATGTGTGAATGGTCCGTTAGCGTTAGCGCAGCAAAGCACACATGGCAGTAGGCTATAAGTGTGAATGGTCCCTTAGCGTTAGCGCAGCAAAGCACACATGGCAGTAGGCTATACGTGTGAATGGTCTGTTAGCGTTAGCGCAGCAAAGCACACATGGCAGTAGGCTATACGTGTGAATGGTCTGTTAGCGTTAGCGCAGCAAAGCACACATGGCAGTAGACTATACGTGTGAATGGTCCGTTAGCGTTAGCGCAGCAAAGCACACATGGTAGTAGGCTATAAGTGTGAATGGTCCGTTAGCGTTAGCGCAGCAAAGCACACATGGCAGTAGGCTATAAGTGTGAATGGTCTGTTAGCGTTAGCGCAGCAAAGCACACATGGCAGTAGACTATACGTGTGAATGGTCTGTTAGCGTTACCGCAGCAAAGCACACATGGCAGTAGGCTATAAGTGTGAATGGTCTGTTAGCGTTAGCGCAGCAAAGCACACATGGCAGTAGGCTATAAGTGTGAATGGTCCGTTAGCGTTTGCGCAGCAAAGCACACATGGCAGTAGGCTATACGTGTGAATGGTCTGTTAGCGTTAGCGCAGCACAGCACACATGGCAGTAGGATATAAGTGTGAATGGTCCCTTAGCGTTAGCGCAGCAAAGCACACATGGCAGTAGGCTATACGTGTGAATGGTCCGTTAGCGTTAGCGCAGCAAAGCACACATGGCAGTAGGCTATAAGTGTGAATGGTCCGTTAGTGGAAAACACCATTATCACAAGTGACCGCAAATGCAATTATGTATGTAATGCTTTAATTATGAAGGCGCATTTTTATGGTGAAATTGATCTTCCCCAAACTTGAAACTCACGCGCTGATTATGTATGCCAGTTAGGCTCTACACCTGATTCATTTTAATAAGTTATTTGGCCACTTTTAAATGTAATATAAACCTTATCAAAACATATAGGCCTATGGGCTAGGTTACATGAGGTGTGCGACTATGATTCGACTATGAGGCTGTTTCTTATGCTGGTCATCATTCACAAGTGATAATATATAATTCCCAAGTGATATGCTAATATTGTCACCCATCAGATTATTCTCTTTACATATACTAAATAATATGTGTGTGACATTTGTTTTGATTTAGAATGGACCATTATCATGCACCTGTCACGAGACAGTGGCAGTGGAAAACATACATGTCATCTATGCACTTAAATAGCGAATGGAGGATGCGTTTCCCCGTGGTTTATTTTCATGCCAACCAGGTAGGCTATATTCCTGTTGTAAAGAGAAGCAATGTGCACACACACACACACACACACATATTAGGAAAGTTGAGAAATAAATAAAGTAGGCCTAGCCCATAGAAAGCTGATGGGATCCTCCTCTTTTTAGTAGAGGCCATCACTCTGTTTTCTCACACAATTACATAGCCAATAGAAATGTTGCGCAACATGAGCTCATGGGCTCTCATGAAGTGTTTGATTAGATTTTACAATACATTTACATTGATGTCAGAGTGATTAGAGGGACAATAGAGTGTTGAGTACCAGGCAGTTATCAAGTTCGGTAGACTACCAATGACCATCAGCTGCATCAGAGCTAGGAGAAGCCCTAATTACTGTGACTAAACGGTCAGGTGGAAATTGACTGCCTTCATGACCTGTGACCGCACCACACACACACACACACACACACACACACACACACACACACACACACACACACACACACACACACACACACACACACACACACACACACACACACACACACACACACACACACACACACACACAAAGCACACTGGAACAGGGATATCGCTTACCTCTCTCTCTCCCCCTCTATCTCTTTCTCTCTCACTCACTCTCCCTCCCCCCATTTCTCTCTCAATCTCAATCTCAATCTCAATCTCTCTCTCTCTCTCTCTCTCTCTCTCTCTCTCTCTCTCTCTCTCTCTCTCTCTCTCTCTCTCTCTCTATCTCAATCTGTCTCACTCTCCCTCTCCCTCCCCCACATCTCTCTCTCTCCTGCATGCTAATGTGTTAGTCATGTCTGTCTGCTGTCTGTCTGTCATCATGACCCATATAGGAACTGCATGTTAACCTGTAAAGATCACAAGACTCGGAAGATTAAGAGTGTGTATGTCTTGTTTCTTTGTCTGTGTATTTTCTACACAGACAAAGATCTACATACTTGGCAGTGTGTGCAAACACACACACAACAGACACATTTCTACATACAGTACTTGGCAGTGTGTGTGTGTGTGTGTGTGTGTGTGTGTGTGTGTGTGTGTGTGTGTGTGTGTGTGTGTGTGTGTGTGTGTGTGTGTGTGTGTGTGTGTGTCTTTATGTGAGTGTGTAGCACATGCTATGTGTCTGGTATAAACTGGTCCCCTGAAACCAGTGATTGTTGTGTGTGTGTCTCTATCTGTGTGTGTTTGTGCCTGTGTGTTCGGTGTGTTTTTCCACAATACTTGGCAGAGTGTGTTTGTGTAACGATAGTCTATTTCGTCCTCCTCATCGGACGAGGAGAGGCAAGAAGGATCGGAGGACCAATTTGCAGAGTGGTAGGTTTCCATGAATTTAATGTACACGAAAACAATACACGATATAAAACAACAAACGAAACTACCGTAACAGTCCCGTGTGGCGAAACACTAACACAGGAACAAACACCCACAAACCACACGTGAAACCCCGGCTGCCTAAGTATGATTCTCAATCAGGGACAACGATTGACAGCTGCCTCTGATTGAGAATCATACCAGGCGAACACAAAAAACCCAACATAGAAAACACACATAGACAACCCACACCAACTCACGCCCTGACCATACTAAATACATACAAAATAAGGGAAAATAAGGTCAGGAACGTGACAGTTTGTGCCTGTGTGTTCGGTGTGTTTTTTACAGACTTGGCAGAGTGTGTGTGTTTGTGCCTGTGTGTTTGGTGTGTTTTTTACAGACTTGGCAGAGTGTGTGTGTTTGTGCCTGTGTGTTTGGTGTGTTTTTCCACATACTTGGCAGAGTGTGTGTGTGTGTGTGTGTGTGTGTGTGTGTGTGTGTGTGTGTGTGTGTGTGTGTGTGTGTGTGTGTGTGTGTGTGTGTGTGTGTGTGTGTGTGTGTGTGTGTGTGTGTGTGTGTGTGTGTGTGTGTGTTTGTGTGTTCGGTGTGTTTTTCCACATCCTATCCTGTGTTTAATCGATTGGTTGCTTACTGTGTAATCTGCATTGCCATTGGCTAGTTATGACTGGTTAATCACTTTGTTTTTGTCATGATTTGTATGTGTGTTGGCATTCCTATAATCCTTCTAGTTATCAAACTATTCCACATTTGTAAGATTTACATTTTTGCACATGAAGGTTTTCTAGTTATATATGTGTAATTAAATACAGACGTATATGTTTTTTTGTACAGACACAGACACAGACACAGACACAGACACAGACACAGACACACACACACAGACACAGACACAGACACAGACACACAGACACAGACACAGACACAGACACAGACACACAGACACAGACACAGACACAGACACAGACACAGACACAGACACAGACACAGACACAGACACAGGGCGGCATGGAGCCTAGTGGTTAGAACGCTAGGCCAGTAACTGAAAGGTTGCTGGATCGAATCCCAGAGCTGATAAGGTAAAAAAATCTGTTGTTCTGCTCCTGAGCAAATCAGTTAACCCACTGTTCCCCAGTAGGCCGTCAGTTAACCCACTGTTCCCCAGTAGGCCGTCAGTTAACCCACTGTTCCCCAGTAGGCCGTCAGTTAACCCACTGTTCCCCCGTAGGCCGTCAGTTAACCCACTGTTCCCCCGTAGGCCATCAGTTAACCCACTGTTCCCCCGTAGGCCATCATTGTAAATAAGAAAATTTATTAACTGACTTGCCTAGTTAAATAAAGGTTAAAAATAAAATCACACACACACACAAAAATGAGTATTGAATCTTCCTGTCGAATCAACAACATGATCTGTCATGACCCGACAGACTGAAGACAACCAGGAAGTAAGAAGGGGCTGGAGGAGTTAGGGTTAATGGATAAGAAGAGGAAACAGAGAGTAAAGGACTATTAAAGTGTGAAAGAATGCTGTGTTGTCATTGTCATCATCACTGTTGTCATGAGTGACAGAATAGTGTTATGGTTGCTCAGTGGATGTTTATGTTGTTGTGGAACAGAGATGATCTGGAGACCAGATATGGTACAACCCTTCTGTGTTAGAGGAGGAACAGAGATGATCTGGAGACCAGATATGGTACAACCCCTCTATGTGTTAGAGGAGGAACAGAGATGATCTGGAGACCAGATATGGTACAACCCCTCTATGTGTTATCTGACTGCTCTACTCTAATGGCATTATACTCATCAGATTCAGTCTCCTGTCTATTGATGCCCTTCACATAACCAGCATAACCATAACCAGTTTTCCCCTCTCTCTCTCTCTCTCTCTCTCTCTCTCTCTCTCTCTCTCTCTCTCTCTCTCTCTCTCTCTCTCTCTCTCTCTCTCCTATGTCTCTCTTCACTCCTCCTCTCCTCAGTAGGCCATGAATCATTAAAGATCAAGGATATTGATTGTAGATTTTTTAAATCAGATGTATTTTACATTACACTAGGCTCTAATTAAAAAAGTTTTAGACTGGCTGGCATGCTGTTACACACACACACACACACACATAGAAAACACACACAGAACACACACATATACACACTCACACACAGAAATATGCATACACACAGAATATTCCCAATGCTGTGCTCTGACGTGTGGTGTGTGGGTGAGGGAGGTAGGGATGCATACTGATAAGTAATGTGTTTGAGCTAAATGTTCACACTGGGGGTTGACAGGGGTCATCAGTTCAGACAACAGAGAGAACACACACACACACACACATGCACGTACCCATGTAACCTAGATTTCCTGTTGATTACTCAGTGCCTGTATATACGCGTGTTTGTGTGTGTTTCAGTCTGTTGTTTGAACTGTTGGCCCCTGTTGTGAAACCTAACTACATTACCAATTACCTTTGTGTGTGTGTGTGTGTGTGTGTGTGTGTATGCGCATGCGCATGCATGACTGTTTACGTGTGTGTCTGAGAGAGAGAGAGAGAGAGAGAGAGAGAGAGAGAGAGAGAGAGAGAGAGAGAGAGAGAGAGAGAGAGAGAGAGAGAGAGAGAGAGAGAGAGAGAAGAGAGAGAGGGAAGAGAGAGAGGGAAGAGAGAGAGGGAAGAGAGGGAAGAGAAGAGAGAAGAGAGAGAGAGAAGAGAGAGAAGAGAGAGAGAGAAGAGAGGGAAGAGAAGAGAGAGAAGAGAAGAGAGAGAAGAGAGAGAGAGGGAAGAGAGGGAAGAGAGAGAGAAGAAAGAGAGAGAGAAGAGAGAGAGAGGGAAGAGAGAGAAGAGAGGGAGAAGAGAGGGAGAAGAGAAAGAGAGAGAGAGAGAGAGAGAGAGAGAGAGAGAGAGAGAGAGAGAGAGAGATGTGTGACATCTCTCTCTCTCTCTCTCTCTCTCTCTCTCTCTCTCTCTCTCTCTCTTTCAGCATTCCCTCCCCCATATGCCCCCCTAGGCACAACTATGACAACATAACCAACAAAAACGGGTCACAACTCCTGCAGCTCTGTCGCACGCTGGGTATGTACATAGTCAATGGTAGGCTTCGAGGGGACTCCTATGGTAGGTTCACCTATAGCTCATCTCTTGGCAGTAGCACTGTAGACTACTTTATCACTGACCTCAACCCAGAGTCTCTCAGAGCGTTCACAGTCAGCCCACTGACACCCCTATCAGACCACAGCAAAATCACAGTCTACTTGAACAGAGCAATACTCAATCATGAGGCATCAAAGCCAAAGGAACTGAGTAACATTAAGAAATGCTATAGATGGAAGGAATGCAGTTTGGAAACCTACCAAAAAACAATTAGGCAACAGCAAATTCAATCCCTTTTAGACAACTTCCTGGGTAAAATGTTCCACTGCAATAGTGAAGGTGTAAACTTGGCAGTAGAAAATCTTAACAGTATATTTGACCTCTCAGCTTCCCTATCAAATCTAAAAATCTCAAATAGAAAACCGAAGAAAATGAACAACAATGACAAATGGTTTGATAAAGAATGCAAAAATCTAAGAAATAAATTGAGGAACCTGTCCAACCAAAAACATAGAGACCCGGAAAACCTGAGTCTACGCCTTCACTATGGCGAATCACTAAAACAATACAGAAATACACTACGGAAAAAGAAGGAACAGCACGTCAGAAATCAGCTCAATGTAATTGAAGACTCCATAGACTCTAACCAATTCTGGGAAAATTGGAAAACACTAAACAAACAACAACACGAAGAATTATCTATCCAAAATGGAGATGTATGGGTAAACCACTTCTCCAATCTTTTTGGCTCTATAACAAAGAATAAAGAACAAAAACATATACATGATCAAATACAAATCCTAGAATCAACTATTAAAGACTACCAGAACCCATTGGATTCTCCAATTACCTTGAATGAGTTACAGGACAAAATAAAAACCCTCAAACCCAAAAAGGCCTGTGGTGTTGATGGTATCCTTAATGAAATGATCAAATATACAGACAACAAATTCCAATTGGCTATACTAAAACTCTTTAACATCGTCCTTAGCTCTGGCATCTTCCCCAATATTTGGAACCAAGGACTGATCACCCCAATCCACAAAAGTGGAGACAAATTTGACCCCAATAACTACCGTGGAATATGCGTCAACAGTAACCTTGGGAAAATACTCTGCATTATCATTAACAGCAGACTCGTACATTTCCTCAATGAAAACAATGTACTGAGCAAATGTCAAATTGGCTTTTTACCAAATTACCGTACAACAGACCATGTATTCACCCTACACACCCTAATTGACAACCAAACAAACCAAAACAAAGGCAAAGTCTTCTCATGCTTTGTTGATTTCAAAAAAGCCTTCGACTCAATTTGGCATGAGGGTCTGCTATACAAATTGATGGAAAGTGGTGTTGGGGGTAAAACATACGACATTATAAAATCCATGTACACAAACAACAAGTGTGCGGTTAAAATTGGCAAAAAACACACACATTTCTTCACACAGGGTCGTGGGGTGAGACAGGGATGCAGCTTAAGCCCCACCCTCTTCAACATATATATCAACGAATTGGCGCGGGCACTAGAACAGTCTGCAGCACCCGGTCTCACCCTACTAGAATCCGAAGTCAAATGTCTACTGTTTGCTGATGATCTGGTGCTTCTGTCACCAACCAAGGAGGGCCTACAGCAGCACCTAGATCTTCTGCACAGATTCTGTCAGACCTGGGCCCTGACAGTAAATCTCAGTAAGACCAAAATAATGGTGTTCCAAAAAAGGTCCAGTCACCAGGACCACAAATTCCATCTAGACACCGTTGCCCTAGAGCACACAAAAAACTATACATACCTCGGCCTAAACATCAGCACCACAGGTAACTTCCACAAAGCTGTGAACGATCTGAGAGACAAGGCAAGAAGGGCCTTCTATGCCATCAAAAGGAACATAAATTTCAACATACCAATTAGGATCTGGCTAAAAATACTTGAATCAGTCATAGAGCCCATTGCCCTTTATGGTTGTGAGGTCTGGGGTCCGCTCACCAACCAAGATTTCACAAAATGGGACAAACACCAAATTGAGACTCTGCATGCAGAATTCTGCAAAAATATCCTCCGTGTACAACGTAGAACACCAAATAATGCATGCAGAGCAGAATTAGGCCGATACCCACTAATTATCAAAATCCAGAAAAGAGCCGTTAAATTCTACAACCACCTAAAAGGAAGCGATTCCCAAACCTTCCATAACAAAGCCATCACCTACAGAGAGATGAACCTGGAGAAGAGTCCCCTAAGCAAGCTGGTCCTAGGGCTCTGTTCACAAACACAAACACACCCCACAGAGCCCCAGGACAACAGCACAATTAGACCCAACCAAATCATGAGAAAACAAAAAGATAATTACTTGACACATTGGAAAGAATTAACAAAAAAACAGAGCAAACTAGAATGCTATTTGGCCCTAAACAGAGAGTACACAGTGGCAGAATACCTGACCACTGTGACTGACCCAAACTTAAGGAAAGCTTTGACTATGTACAGACTCAGTGAGCATAGCCTTGCTATTGAGAAAGGCCGCCGTAGGCAGACATGGCTCTCAAGAGAAGACAGGCTATGTGCACACTGCCCACAAAATGAGGTGGAAACTGAGCTGCACTTCCTAACCTCCTGCCCAATGTATGACCATATTAGAGAGACATATTTCCCTCAGATTACACAGATCCACAAAGAATTCGAAAACAAATCCAATTTTGATAAACTCCCATATCTACTGGGTGAAATTCCACAGTGTGCCATCACAGCAGCAAGATTTGTGACCTGTTGCCACAAGAAAAGGGCAACCAGTGAAGAACAAACACCACTGTAAATACAACCCATATTTATGTTTATTTATTTTAACTTGTGTGCTTTAACCATTTGTACATTGTTACAACACTGCATATATATAATATGACATTTGTAATGTCTTTATTGTTTTGAAACTTCTGTATGTGTAATGTTTACTGTTCATTTTTATTGTTTATTTGACTTTTGTATATTACCTACCTCACTTGCTTTGGCAATGTTAACACATGTTTCCCATGCCAATAAAGCCCCTTGAATTGAATTGAATTGAATTGAGAGAGAGAGAGAGAGAGAGAGAGAGAGAGAGAGAGAGAGAGAGAGAGAGAGAGAGAGAGAGAGAGAGAGAGAGAGAGAGAGAGAGAGAGAGAGAGAGAGAGAGAGAGAGAGAGAGAGAGAGAGAGAGAGAGAGAGAAGAGAGAGAGAGAGAGAGAGAGAAGAGAGAGAGAAGAGAGAGAGAAGAGAGAGAGAAGAGAGAGAGAAGAGAGAGAGAGGGAAGAGAGAGAGAGGAGAGAACAGGAATTAGAGATAAAACAAAGTGGGAGGGGAGGTGAAGACTTGAACTCCTGGTCTAAAGTAGTGCACTATATAGGGAATAGGGCCCTGGTCTAATGTAGTGCACTATATAGGGAATAGGGCTCTGGTCTAATGTAGTGCACTATATAGGGAATAGGGCCCTGGTCTAAAGTAGTGCACTATGTAGGGAATAGGGCTTTGGTCTAATGTAGTGCACTATATAAGGAATAGGGCCCTGGTCTAAAGTAGTGCACTATATAGGGAATAGGGCCCTGGTCTAAAGTAGTGCACTATATAGGGAATAGGGTTCCTGTCTAAAGTAGTGCACTATATAGGGAATAGGGCTCTGGTCTAATGTAGTGCACTACATAGGGAATAGGGTGCTATTTGGAACAAAAGGTTATTGGTTATTACTGATTGGTTATTACTGATTTCATCATGCTGCTTAATCATCAGATAAAGGTTTTATTGAGAAAAAGAGTTGTTGTCTTTAACCGTGGTACATTAACATGTGGTTGTCGTTATCCAATCAAGATGATCCGATCACCATCTAATCCAGATGTGTTGCGCCTACACATGGTAATAAAATGTGTCTCATATCTGCCTACTTCGTCCGTATTGTGACCAGATTCCCTGGCCCCTCCCTGTATGCAAATGAATCCCACCTGCCTTGGACCTCCCCTTTTATGACAGCAGCTGTATAACTGGACAGAAAACACCACACGGTTACAGTCAATAATGTTCTACTCTCATAGTTACAGTCAATAATGTTCTGCTCTCATAGTTACAGTCAATAATGTTCTACTCTCATAGTTACAGCCTACCTTTGTTATCCAGCCATTCAAGACTGGTTGTCTTCCTGTCCCGTTAACCTCGACTTGTCCGCAGCCGTATAAATAGATGTTCAGAGAATCTCTCCCATCGCTATAAATGTCACAAACGAGCCGAGTGTCAGGATGTGTTGTACAAAACACAAACGACCAGTAGAAATCAGAATGACTCTTAGGCCCTGATGCACACAGTAGGAACAGGTTAAGTTACATAGTAGACTACAGTTCATCTCCGAATGACACAAGGCGTTATCCAAACAGGTTAAGTTACATAGTAGACCACAGTTCATCTCCGAATGACACAAGGCGTTATCCAAACAGGTTAAGTTACATAGTAGACTACAGTTCATCTCCGAATGACACAAGGCGTTATCCAAACAGGTTAAGTTACATAGTAGACCACAGTTCATCTCCGAATGGCACAAGGCGTTATCCAAACAGGTTAAGTTACATAGTAGACCACAGTTCATCTCCGAATGACACAAGGCGTTATCCAAACAGGTTAAGTTACATAGTAGACCACAGTTCATCTCTGAATGGCACAAGGCGTTATCCAAACAGGTTAAGTTACATAGTAGACTACAGTTCATCTCTGAATGGCACAAGGCGTTATCCAAACAGGTTAAGTTACATAGTAGACCACAGTTCATCTCCGAATGACACAAGGCGTTATCCAAACAGGTTAAGTTACATAGTAGACTACAGTTCATCTCCGAATGGCACAAGGCGTTATCCAAACAGGTTAAGTTACATAGTAGACCACAGTGCATCTCCGAATGACACAAGGCGTTATCCAAACAGGTTAAGTTACAGAGTAGACCACAGTTCATCTCTGAATGGCACAAGGCGTTATCCAAACAGGTTAAGTTACATAGTAGACCACAGTTCATCTCCGAATGACACAAGGCGTTATCCAAACAGGTTAAGGTACATAGTAGACCACAGTGCATCTCTGAATGGCACAAGGCGTTATCCAAACAGGTTAAGTTACATAGTAGACCACAGTTCATCTCTGAATGGCACAAGGCGTTATCCAAACAGGTTAAGGTACATAGTAGACCACAGTGCATCTCTGAATGGCACAAGGCGTTATCCAAACAGGTTAAGGTACATAGTAGACCACAGTGCATCTCTGAATGACACAAGGCGTTATCCAAACAGGTTAAGGTACATAGTAGACCACAGTTCATCTCTGAATGACACAAGGCGTTATCCAAACAGGTTAAGTTACATAGTAGACCACAGTGCATCTCTGAATGGCACAAGGCGTTATCCAAACAGGTTAAGTTACATAGTAGACCACAGTTCATCTCTGAATGACACAAGGCGTTATCCAAACAGGTTAAGGTACATAGTAGACCACAGTGCATCTCCGAATGGCACAAGGCGTTATCCAAACAGGTTAAGGTACATAGTAGACCACAGTTCATCTCCGAATGGCACAAGGCGTTATCCAAACAGGTTAAGTTACATAGTAGACCACAGTTCATCTCTGAATGGCACAAGGCGTTATCCAAACAGGTTAAGTTACATAGTAGACTACAGTTCATCTCTGAATGGCACAAGGCGTTATCCAAACAGGTTAAGTTACATAGTAGACTACAGTTCATCTCCGAATGGCACAAGGCGTTATCCAAACAGGTTAAGTTACATAGTAGACCACAGTGCATCTCCGAATGACACAAGGCGTTATCCAAACAGGTTAAGTTACAGAGTAGACCACAGTTCATCTCTGAATGGCACAAGGCGTTATCCAAACAGGTTAAGTTACATAGTAGACCACAGTTCATCTCCGAATGACACAAGGCGTTATCCAAACAGGTTAAGGTACATAGTAGACCACAGTGCATCTCTGAATGGCACAAGGCGTTATCCAAACAGGTTAAGGTACATAGTAGACCACAGTTCATCTCTGAATGGCACAAGGCGTTATCCAAACAGGTTAAGGTACATAGTAGACCACAGTGCATCTCTGAATGGCACAAGGCGTTATCCAAACAGGTTAAGGTACATAGTAGACCACAGTGCATCTCTGAATGACACAAGGCGTTATCCAAACAGGTTAAGGTACATAGTAGACCACAGTTCATCTCTGAATGACACAAGGCGTTATCCAAACAGGTTAAGTTACATAGTAGACCACAGTGCATCTCTGAATGGCACAAGGCGTTATCCAAACAGGTTAAGTTACATAGTAGACCACAGTTCATCTCTGAATGACACAAGGCGTTATCCAAACAGGTTAAGGTACATAGTAGACCACAGTGCATCTCCGAATGGCACAAGGCGTTATCCAAACAGGTTAAGGTACATAGTAGACCACAGTTCATCTCCGAATGGCACAAGGCGTTATCCAAACAGGTCTGGACGGGGTCGATCGCTACCATGTTTCCATACGTCGTCTTTCTAATATTGTCATCTGGTTTTGCTCATGACCTTTGACGTCGCTCTCTTGTGACGGTGAAGTTGTCGTTATTTTAACGCACCGCTAGCTTCCACCTCAACGCTGCTTGAGAAAGACCTGTTGCTTTATATTCCACTACAAGGTCATCTAGTCCTTCGTACTGCTTGAGAAAGACCTGTTGCTTTATATTCCACTACAAGGTCATCTAGTCCTTCGTACTGCTTGAGAAAGACCTGTTGCTTTATATTCCACTACAAGGTCATCCAGCCCTTCGTACTGCTTGAGAAAGACCTGTTGCTTTATATTCCACTACAAGGTCATCTAGCCCTTCGTACTGCTTGAGAAAGACCTGTTGCTTTATATTCCACTACAAGGTCATGTAGCCCTTCGTACTGCTTGAGAAAGACCTGTTGCTTTATATTCCACTACAAGGTCATGTAGCCCTTCGTACTGCTTGAGAAAGACCTGTTGCTTTATATTCCACTACAAGGTCATGTAGCCCTTCGTACTGCTTGAGAAAGACCTGTTGCTTTATATTCCACTACAAGGTCATGTAGCCCTTCGTACTGCTTGAGAAAGACCTGTTGCTTTATATTCCACTACAAGGTCATGTAGCCCTTCGTACTGCTTGAGAAAGACCTGTTGCTTTATATTCCACTACAAGGTCATGTAGCCCTTCGTACTGCTTGAGAAAGACCTGTTGCTTTATATTCCACTACAAGGTCATGTAGCCCTTCGTACTGCTTGAGAAAGACCTGGTGCTTTATATTCCACTACAAGGTCATGTAGCCCTTCGTACTGCTTGAGAAAGACCTGTTGCTTTATATTCCACTACAAGGTCATGTAGCCCTTCGTACTGCTTGAGAAAGACCTGTTGCTTTATATTCCACTACAAGGTCATGTAGCCCTTCGTACTGCTTGAGAAAGACCTGTTGCTTTATATTCCACGGTCATGTAGCCCTTCGTACTGCTTGAGAAAGACCTGTTGCTTTATATTCCACGGTCATGTAGCCCTTCGTACTGCTTGAGAAAGACCTGTTGCTTTATATTCCACTACAAGGTCGTCTAGCCATCTAAATGAACAGATACATACTAGTGTTATTTATAATAGTGTTTGGGCTCTACTGGTTACCCTTTTCTCATGGAAATGGGACACACATCTTCCTGCTGTGATTGCACACAGTTTATCAAGGTTGGATTTGTTTTCAAATCCTTTGTGGATCTGTGTAATCTGAGGGAAATATGTCTCTGAAATGGTTGTACATTTGGCAGGAGGTTAGGAAGTGCAGCTGTTTCCCCCTCAATCTGTGGGCAGTGTTCACACAGCCTGTCTTCTCTGCCTTTCCCAATAGGAGTCTGTACATAGTCAAAGATTTCCTTAAGTTTGAGTCAGTCACAGTGGTCAGGTATTCTGACTCTGTGTACTCTCTGTTTCGGGCCAAATAGCATTCTAGTTTGCTGAGGCTTTTTGGTTAATTATTTCCAGTGTCAAATAGTTATCTTTTTGTTTTCTCATGCTTTGGTTGGGTCTTATTGTGTTACTGTCTATTTCTTTCTTTCTTTCTTTCTTTCTTTCTTTCTTTCTTTCTGTAACGTTCGTCTTGCGGTGAGAGATTGGACCAAGGCGCAGCGGGTGATGAATACATGATGAAATTTATTTAATAGACCAGACGAACACTGACACGAAAATATACTTGAAAATTACAAAACAACAAAACGAACTAAACAGACCTGAACATGAGAACTACATAAACCGAAGAACGCACGAACAGGAAAGAACGAAAATGAACGAGACGAGACAGTACCGTGTCGTGTACATAAACACAGACACAGCGACAATCACCCACAAACAAACAGTGTGAACAGCCTACCTTAAATATGGTTCTCAATCAGAGGAAACGTCAAACACCTGCCTCTAATTGAGAACCATATCAGGCAACACATTAAACCCAACATAGAAACACAACACATAGAATGCCCACCCCAACTCACACCCTGACCAACTAAACACATACAAAAACAAGAGAAAACAGGTCAGGAACGTGACACTTTCTTTCTTTCTTTCTTTCTTTCTTTCTTTCTTTCTTTCTTTCTTTCTTTCTTTCTTTCTTTCTTTCTTCCCTCCCTCCCTCCCTCCCTCCCTCTCTGCACATAAATCACAATTGTGGGTATCAGCTGCAGATGCAGGATTATAGGCCTAAGCATATCACACACGGAGAAACAGACACACACACACACACACACACACACACACACACACACACACACACAGAAGGAAACAGTCAAGGTGCGAAGGATTATCTGATGATTTCCTAACTTGTTCGTTGAGTGCAGCTGGCTGTGTCTGGAATACCAGGTGTTTTCCATTATGCTCTCTTTACTGGCTGGTTGGCTGGCTGGCTGGCTGGCTGGCTGACTGGCTGGCTGGCTGACTGGCTGGCTGGCTGGCTGGCTGGCTGGCTGGCTGGCTGGCTGGCTGGCTGGCTGGCTGACTGACTGGCTGGCTGCCTGTCTGACTGGCTGTGTGTGTGTGTGTGTGTGTGTGTGTGTGTGTGTGTGTGTGTGTGTGTGTGTGTGTGTGTTTAGTGCGTGCGTGCGTGTAAAATATTATGGGTTAATATATATCCAGTTAAACATTATAGGATCATGTCTGTACACAGTAAAGCATTATGTGATAATGTCTGTATGCAGTAAAGCATTATGTGATAATGTCTGTACGCAGTAAAGCATTATGGGATAATGTCTGTACGTAGTAAAGCATTACAGGTTAATGTCTGTACGCAGTAAAGCATTATGGGATAATGTCTGTACGCAGTAAAGCATTATGGGATAATATCTGTACGTAGTAAAGCATTATGGGTTAATGTCTGTATGCAGTAAAGCATTATGGGTTAATGTCTGTACGTAGTAAAGCATTATGGGTTAATGTCTGTATGCAGTAAAGCATTATGGGTTAATGTCTGTATGCAGTAAAGCATCATGGGATAATGTCTGTACGTAGTAAAGCATTATGGGTTAATGTCTGTATGCAGTAAAGCATTATGGGTTAATGTCTGTACGTAGTAAAGCATTATGGGTTAATGTCTGTACGTAGTAAAGCATTATGGGTTAATGTCTGTATGCAGTAAAGCATCATGGGATAATGTCTGTGTAATGTGTAAACCATGACGAGTGATGCAGAACATCTGAAGGACAAACTTCAAGCCGCCCAAAACAGACTGATTCCAATTCTACTGCCGCTCCGCCTTATTGGACGCCCACTGGTCCTCATCATTCAGGGAAGTGACCTGTCTTCCTGTTGACCTCCGGGTGGTGTGGAACCAACATGTTTTCTAAACCTATACATGACCTCCTAGTTACCTCTCTGGTTATAGCCATCACACCAGAGCCCGTGTTGCCAATATCAGACCGCTGTGCCAGCGGAGGGGGGCTGGAAAACGCTCTTTCCTGGTGCAGGAGAACAGAAAGGTGTACAAACCATATACAACCATCCCTATGCTGAGGAGTTTTAACATAAACCTTAAGAAATGGGCAAAATGCTTTAAAACTGCACAGGCTAAAATGATGTATAATTGTATCATTGAACATAACTTGGAAATCTATTTAATTCCTTTTACTGTTTCCTCCCTGTTGATGAGGTGTATTTCAGACTCATTTTGTTTTCATGTTATTATCTTGTGTATGTTATTTACCACAATGGTAATACATTTCTTACACTTTTTTTGTGTCATCCTCAATTATTTTAATCACATTGTATTGTATCCACATGTGTGGTTGTATTGTGCTTAAAATGGTCAAATAAGTAAAATTACATTAAATTAAACTGGTCAGTGACATGATAGGTGATTGGCTACTGGAGTCAGTGAGGTGAGAGGTGATTGGCTACTAAAGTCAGTGAGGTGATAGGTGATTGGCTACTGGAGTCAGTGAGGTGATAGGTGATTGGCTACTGGAGTCAGTGAGGTGAGAGGTGATTGGCTACTGGAGTCAGTGACATGATAGGTGATTGGCTACTGGAGTCAGTGAGGTGAGAGGTGATTGGCTACTGGAGTCAGTGAGGTGAGAGGTGATTGGCTACTGGAGTCAGTGAGGTGAGAGGTGATTGGCTACTGGAGTCAGTGAGGTGATAGGTGATAGGCTACTACAGCTACTGGTGGCCATTTTGTGCCAATGTTGACAGCAGCAGTATAGGTCAAAGGTTAGAGAGGAACTAGGACACCTCAGAAACCAGGCCAGTTCAAACCAGTTCTTTCTGACCATTCCAGTCTGATATGGGTCAGAGGGAACTGTCAGGGTCTGGTTGTTTGAATATATGGGACTCATTTGACTGTAACAACAGTAGGGAGGGAAACATTTGAATGCAACACACACCTGAGAGTCCATAGCTCAAACATCTGACTGCATATCAAGAGGCTAATAAGAAGTCTCTCATGAATAGTCTACTGTTTAATAAGAAGTCTCTCTTGAATAGTCTACTGTTTAATAAGAAGTGTCTCATGAATAGTCTACTGTTTAATAAGGCATCTCTCTTGAATAGCCTAGTGTTTAATAAGAAGTCTCTCATGAATAGTCTACTGTTTAATAAGAAGTCTCTCTTGAATAGTCTACTGTTTAATAAGAAGTCTCTCTTGAATAGTCTACTGTTTAATAAGGCGTCTCTCTTGAATAGTCTTCTGTTTAATAAGAAGTCTCTCTTGACTAGTCTACTGTTTAATAAGAAGTGTCTCATGAATAGTCTACTGTTTAATAAGGCATCTCTCTTGAATAGCCTAGTGTTTAATAAGAAGTCTCTCATGAATAGTCCACTGTTTAATAAGAAGTGTCTCTTGAATAGTCTACTGTTTAATAAGGCATCTCTCTTGAATAGCCTACTGTTTAATAAGAAGTGTCTCTTGAATAGCCTACTGTTTAGTAAGGCGTCTCTCTTGAATAGTCCACTGTTTAATAAGAAGTGTCTCATGAATAGTCTACTGTTTAGTAAGAAGTCTCTCTTTAATAGTCTACTGTTTAATAAGAAGTCTCTCATGAATAGCCTACTGTTTAGTAAGGCGTCTCTCTTGAATAGTCTACTGTTTAATAAGAAGTCTCTCATGAATAGTCTACTGTTTAATAAGAAGTCTCTCTTGAATAGTCTACTGTTTAATAAGAAGTCTCTTTTGAATAGTCTACTTTTTAGTAAGAAGTCTCTCTTGAATAGCCTAGTGTTTAGTAAGAAGTCTCTCTTTAATAGTCTACTCTTTAGTTAGCAGCAGAAAGGCCCTGCGATTTACTAGCATCTTGTCCAGAGGGTGTACTGGTACATCAAGCTGCCTCACCTTACAGAAACAGGAGATAGACTAGTGTCCTGTCCAGGGGGTGTACTGGTACATCAAGCTGCCTCACCTTACAGAAACAGGAGATAGACTAGTGTCCTGTCCAGGGGGTGTACTGGTACATCAAGCTGCCTCACCTTACAGAAACAGGAGATAGACTAGTGTCCTGTCCAGGGGGTGTAATGGTACATCAAGCTGCCTCACCTTACAGAAACAGGAGATAGACTAGTGTCCTGTCCAGGGGGTGTACTTGTACATCAAGCTGCCTCACCTTACAGAAACAGGAGATAGACTAGTGTCCTGTCCAGGGGGTGTAATGGTACATCAAGCTGCCTCACCTTACAGAAACAGGAGATAGACTAGTGTCCTGTCCAGGGGGTGTACTGGTACATCAAGCTACCTCACCCTACAGAAACAGGAGATAGACTAGTGTCCTGTCCAGGGGGTGTAATGGTACATCAAGCTGCCTCACCTTACAGAAACAGGAGATAGACTAGTGTCCTGTCCAGGGGGTGTAATGGTACATCAAGCTGCCTCACCTTACAGAAACAGGAGATAGACTAGTGTCCTGTCCAGGGGGTGTACTGGTACATCAAGCTGCCTCACCTTACAGAAACAGGAGATAGACTAGTGTCCTGTCCAGGGGGTGTACTGGTACATCAAGCTACCTCACGCTACAGAAACAGGAGATAGACTAGTGTCCTGTCCAGGGGGTGTACTGGTACATCAAGCTGCCTCACCCTACAGAAACAGGAGATAGACTAGTGTCCTGTCCAGGGGGTGTACTGGTACATCAAGCTGCCTCACCCTACAGAAACAGGAGATAGACTAGTGTCCTGTCCAGGGGGTGTACTGGTATATCAAGCTGCCTCACCTTACAGAAACAGGAGATAGACTAGTATCCTGTAGATCCTTCTGGCTCACACAAGGACACCTACATTTTTAAAGCAGCAGATTTTGACCATCCATTTCGTAACGGTAGCCGTGACGACCTTATGAAACAGACGTTGACCTGTGTCAGTTGACTGCTTGGCTGGACAGGACAGAGTGTGTGTTAATGAGTTTATAACTAAAATCACATGGTCTCAGACATAATGACAAACAGCTCTGGTTTAGACACACAGAAAGGAGGGAGAGAGAGAGATATAGAGGTGGAAGGATTGCTATGTCTGTCTAGAGAGAGAGAGATAGAGAGAGGTGGAAGGATTGCTATGTCTGTCTAGAGAGAGAGAGAGAGAGAGAGAGAGAGAGAGAGAGAGAGAGAGAGAGAGAGAGGGAGAGGGAGAGGGAGAGGGAGAGGGAGAGGGAGAGAGAGAGAGAGAGAGATAGAGAGAGGTGGAAGGATGTTCTATGTCTGTGATGTGTAACATCTGGAACAGGGTTTGGGTTGTCTCCAGGAGTCGAAGCTCAGTTAATCATCACACACACACACTCACTAGAGAGAGAGAGAGAGAGAGAGAGAGAGAGAGAGAGAGAGAGAGAGAAGAGAGAGAGAGAGAGAGAGAGAGAGAGAGAGAGAGAGAGAGAGAGAGAGAGAGAGAGAGAGAGAGAGAGAGAGAGAGAGAGAGAGAGAGAGAGAGAGAGAGAGAGAGAGAGAGAGAGATATGGGGGTGGAGAGTGTTGTATTATAACATAGTGTCTCCCCATCGAGAATGTTCCCTCTGGGTTTGTTAACATATCTGCTTGAATGTAATGACACACACACACACACACACACACACACACACACACACACACACACACACACACACACACACACACACACACACACACACACACACACACACACACACACACACACACACACACATTTAAGAGTCAATAGATCTGTATATTGCTTCATGCAGATAAAACCAACTATCTGTCTCAGTCTCATGGCCGAATTAGATGTTTATCCATGTTTAAGGTTACGTTTAGACATTAACTCAGAATTATTAAGGTTAGGCATTAACTCTGAATTATTAAGTTTAGACATTAACTCTGAATTATTAAGGTTAGGCATTAACTCTGAATTATTAAGGTAAGGATTAACTCTGAATTATTAAGGTTAGGTATTAACTCTGAATTATTAAGGTTAGGCATTAACTCTGAATTATTAAGGTTAGGATTAACTCTGAATTATTAAGGTAAGGATTAACTCTGAATTATTAAGGTTAGGTATTAACTCTGAATTATTAAGGTTAGGCATTAACTCTGAATTATTAAGGTTAGGCATTAACTCTGAAATTTTAAGGTTAGGCATTAACTCTGAATTATTGAGGTTAGGCATTAACTCTGAATTATTAAGGTTAGGCATTAACTCTGAATTATTAAGGTTAGGATTAACTCTGAATTATTAAGGTTTGGATTAACTCTGAATTATTAAGGTAAGGATTAACTCTGAATTATTAAGGTTAGGGATTAACTCTGAATTATTAAGGTTAGGATTAACTCTGAATTATTAAGGTTAGGATTAACTCTGAATTATTAAGGTTAGGCATTAACTCTGAATTATTAAGGTTAGGCATTAATTCTGAATTATTAAGATTAGGTATTAACTCTGAATTATTAAGGTTAGGCATTAACTCTGAATTACTAAGGTAAGGATTAACTCTGAATTATTAAGGTTAGGCATTAACTCTGAATTATTAAGGTTAGGATTAACTCTGAATTATTAAGGTAAGGATTAACTCTGAATTATTAAGGTTAGGTATTAACTCTGAATTATTAAGGTTAGGCATTAACTCTGAATTATTAAGGTTAGGCATTAACTCTGAATTATTAAGGTTAGGCATTAACTCTGAAATTTTAAGGTTAGGCATTAACTCTGAATTATTAAGGTTAGGCATTAACTCTGAATTATTAAGGTTAGGCATTAACTCTGAATCATTAAGGTTAGGCATTAACTCTGAATTATTAAGGTTTGGATTAACTCTGAATTATTAAGGTAAGGATTAACTCTGAATTATTAAGGTTAGGCATTAACTCTGAATTATTAAGGTTAGGCATTAACTCTGAATTATTAAGGTTAGGATTAACTCTGAATTATTAAGGTTAGGATTAACTCTGAATTATTAAGGTTAGGATTAACTCTGAATTATTAAGGTTAGGCATTAACTCTGAATTATTATGGTTAGGATTAAGGTTAGGCATTAAGGTTTGGGCTCAAAACAACGATCTCAAAAACAACTTTCTATTGTTGTATTTGAATTTGCAACGTTTGGCTCTTTAGAATCAGAGTCAGATGCTTACGCTCATCTGCCATCTCCGTCCACGACAACCGACCTGAAGGTAACATCTCCGTCCACGACAACCGACCTGAAGGTAACAGCGCTAACTGTTGTCCCTAGACACCGGTTTCCACGTCATGTCCCGTCGTCCTCAGACATGGATGGACATCGAATACTGACTTGTATCACAGGTGACCTTGCTCTAATGATATGATATGTCAAACCAACTGCAGTCCCTAGTGAAAGTGTACACGACCCTTTGCAAAGGTTTCACATTTTGTTGCCTTAAAATTTTATCTAAAAAGAGATTCAATTAGATTATTGTTTTTATTTGATTTATACAACCTGCTCCACATTTTCAAAGTGCAAGTAAAATTCTAGAACATTTTCAAGGTGCAAGTAAAATTCTAGAACATTTTCAACAGAAGTACAAAATGAAGATGGGGTTGATGAAGTGTGTCTTCACCCCCCACTGAGTTAATACCCGGTAGAAACACCTTTGGCAGCCATGACAGCTGTCAATCATTTTAAATAGGATTCTTCCAACTCTTAGGGAAACATATACCAACATCGCTGAAGCTCAGTACACTTGATTGGGAACCATTGATGTAAAACAATATTCTGTAGATCTGTAAGGGAAAACATTGAATATAATCTGTTTTTAGATGGAATTTTAAGGCAGCAAAATGTGTCTTCATTCTCCATTAGACACTGAGTCCCAAACGACATCCTCTCCCCTGTGGACTGCCCTACCTTCATGGACCCTGGTCAAAGGTAGTGGACAATATAGGGAATAGGACCCTGGTCAAAGGTAGTGGACTATATAGGGAATAGGACCCTGGTCAAAGGTAGTGGACTATATAGGGAATAGGACCCTGGTCTAAGGTAGTGGACTGTATAGGGAATAGGACCCTGGTCAAAGGTAGTGGGCTGTATAGAAAATAGGCCTGGTCATGTATCCTGCTGATCCTCTGATAATAGAATAGGGGGATAACATTACAACTCCTGTCAGGCTGTTTCCTCATTCCACTGCTCTTTCTTCCCTCCACTGGCTAAACATTAAACACTCCGACACACTCATCCTGTGTGTGTCTGTTTGTGTTTGTTCCATCGATAAGACACTGGTACAAGACACTGCTGTGATTATGTCTCTGTTCTGGTCGATATTGTGGTGAAGTACAGTGAAGTACATACAGAAAACTCTCTCTCTCTCTCTCTCTCTCTCTCTCTCTCTCTCTCTCTTTCTCTCTCTCTCTCCCTACCTCTTTCCCTCCCTCTCTACTCTCCCCCTCGTCTCTCTCTCCCTCCATCCCTCTCTCTCAGACTCATTCCCAGAGAGTTGCCTGCTGTTCAGCAGATCAGATGTGTGTTTTCTTTGGAGGGGAGGATTATTAGGTGGAATGGTGGAAGGGGATTAGTGTGACACCTGTGGAATTAGATGTCACTTTCTAGCTGTGACGGGGAACCTCTTCTGTGTGACACCTGTGGAATTAAATGTCACTCCGTAGCTGTGACGAGGAACCTCTTCTGTGTGACAAACTCTTGGACTTGTACATGTGAGCGCACACACACACCCAAACACAGCCCATCACGGCCCCCAGCAGAGAGAGAGAGAGAGATTAGAACAGAATGGAATTTGAAACGTTTTAGCCAAAAATGTTTCCACAGTAAAGGTGTTTTTTGCAGAAACGTTTCAGATTTGGTTCCGTTCTCCGACTACACAGCAGCTGAAGAGGGGGACCGGCCGTCGCCGTGGGACACAGACGCACATGCCGTGACGCAGGAGAAACCGCCGTAAACACCACCTCGACCTCTGACCTGAATGACCAAACAGGAAGTCAATTTTCCTGGGCTGTGATTGGATAGAGAGACTGACAATGATGTGTATGCAATAGCTCAGCGACATGTCTAACATTACACCTAGACAGAAGACAAGGTGGAGCTATTTCAACATATTTATCCAGTCGTTTAGGATACCTCCTCGTACCTTACCCTATGTTACCCTACTATCTTATATGATTACAGTTTAGGATACCTACTCATACCTTACCGTATGTTACCCTACTAGCTTATCAAATCAAATCAAATCAAATTTTATTAGTCACATACACATGGTTAGCAGATGTTAATGCGAGTGTAGCGAAATGCTTGTGCTTCTAGTTCCGACAATGCAGTAATAACCAACAGTAATCTAACCTAACAATTCCACAACTACTACCTTACACACACACACAAGTGTAAAGGGATAAAGAATATGTACATAAAGATATATGAATGAGTGGTGGTACAGAACGGCATGGCAGATGCAGTAGATGGTATAGAGTACGGTATATACATATGAGATGAGTACTGTAGGGTATGTAAACATAAAGTGGCATAGTTTAAAGTGGCTAGTGGTACATGTATTACATAAAGATGGCAAGATGCAGTAGATGATATAGAGTACAGTATATACATATGAGATGGGTAATGTAGGGTATGTAAACATTGTATTAAGTGGCATTGTTTAAAGTGGCTAGTGGTACATTTTTACATAATTTCCATCAATTCCCATTTTTAAAGTGGCTGGAGTTGAGTCAGTATGTTGGCAGCGGCCGCTAAATGTTAGTGGTGGCTGTTTAACAGTCTGATGGCCTTGAGATAGAAGCTGTTTTTCAGTCTCTCGGTCCCTGCTTTGATGCACCTGTACTGACCTCGCCTTCTGGATGATAGCGGGGTGAACAGGCAGTGGCTTGGGTGGTTGTTGTCCTTGATGATCTTTATGGCCTTCCTGTGACATCGGGTGGTGTAGGTGTCCTGGAGGGCAGGTAGTTTGCCCCTGGTGATGCGTTCTGCAGACCTCACTACCCTCTGGAGAGCCTTACGGTTGTGGGCGGAGCAGTTGCCATACCAGGCGGTGATACAGCCCGACAGGATGCTCTCGATTGTGCATCTGTAGAAGTTTGTGAGTGCTTTTGGTGACAAGCCGAATTTCTTCAGCCTCCTGAGGTTGAAGAGGCGCTGCTGCGCCTTCTTCACAACGCTGTCTGTGTGGGTGGACCAATTCAGTTTGTCCGTGATGTGTACACCGAGGAACTTAAAACTTTCCACCTTCTCCACTACTGACCCGTCGATGTGGATAGGGGGGTGCTCCCTCTGCTGT